>NC_087398.1:19105000-19130000 GCF_031307605.1 Tribolium castaneum
AATAATAATAATAATAATAATAATAATAATAATAATAATAATAATAATAATAATAATAATAATAATAATAATAATAATAATAATAATAATACTTATAATAATGAATTTCTTTCTAAATTAACTTATATTAAACAGGCAGAAAACGTCGTATTCTGACACAAAAAAACGAATTACGTTATAGACTTGACGAGAACGGCTTATCTCGGACTCTTATAGGACTCTTATAGGGTCAAAAAGTATCAGTTTGGATTAAAACAAATTATTTTTGTTGAGTCTCCGTCTGAATTGTTTACCAGTTCAAACAAAAACGGCTTATTTTAGACGATCTTTTGCTTTGAACAAGAAAACTTACATCGAACAGACTAAAAACGTATTAATCTGGCATAAAAGAGCAATTTATGTATCACTTTGGATAAAGGCAGCTAATCCTATTCGTTTCATTGCTTAAAATAGACAAAATTGTTAATAAATCTAACAAAAACGCTGTATTCTAGCACAAAATACTAATTACATTATAGTTTCGACGAGTATAGCTTATTTCGAATGATTCTATGCTTCCAAACGAGTAATTTTTTTTTAAACAGTTGCCAAACATCATGTTTTGTCCTATAAAGACATTTTATATTGCAGTTTGTATTACATCAAAGTAACTGAAAACCCCTTATTCTGGCACAGCAATTCGAATTACGTTTCAGTCTGGACAAAAACTGCTTACTTTAGACGATCCTTTGTTTTGAATACAAAAACTTACATTAAAAAGATTAAAAACGTCTTATTCTGGCCGAAAACTGCAAATTATATATTACTCTAGATAAAAGCAATTTATCCTGATTACTCCTTTACTTAGAATAGAATAAACTTGTATAAAACTTAATGAAAACTTTAAATTTCGTCTCAAAGAAATAATTTACGTTATAGTTTTGACCAGCACTGTTTATTTCAAACAATTTTATGATTCGAAACTAATGAACTTTTATGGGGCAAATGCAAAACCACATATTACCATATAAAGCGTTGTTTTAAAGCAAATTATTACCTTTTGCAACAAGAAATTTCACGTCAGAGAAACTGAAAACATCGTATCCATGCACAAATATCGAATTACGTATCAGTTTAGGCAAATACAGCTTATTTTAAACGATTCCTTGCTATAAACAATTATTATTTATTAATAAACAATTATTTTATTAATTATTTTCAATCTTATATCTCGCTTATGGTTAGTCCTACATAAAAAATGCAAATAACTATTTTGTAGGAAATTTTATCAGCTTGAATTTTAGTAAAAAGATAAAAATTGATAAGAGTAACTGTTTTCGAGATATGAGCAAGAAACCAAAACACTGTTACCTTAATTAAGCGTTTGCATATAAGCAAATTTAGTACTATTAGTATTATTATTATTAATGTTATTGTTATTAATATGACGATTAAAGACAACTTTAAAACCTTTAGTGACTTTTATGTCTTCTTCTTTTTCCTCTACTAAAGTGTTAGACACAATTAAATTAGTTTAATTTCAGTTTTTCAAACATTTTATTTTAAAGCAAATTTTTGTTAAATATTATTTATATCCAACTCTATAACTCGCTTATGGTTGGTCCTACAAGAAAAATGCAAATAACTATTTTGTAGGAAGTTTTATCAGCTTTAATTTTGAAAAAAAGATAAAAATTGATAGGAGTAACTGTTTTCGAGATATAAGCAAAAAACCAATAAGAAAACTGTGACTGTTACTGAACAAAAATGTAATTCGGTTTTCAATGTTTGAGACGACGACGAAACTGCAGCATTTAAAAACGACTCTGAAGACTTCAGTGACTTTTATGTCACTTCCTTTTTCTTCTAATAAAGTATTGGACCCAATAAATTAAGTGTATTTTAAATCACAAGACATTTTCTGTTAAAGCACTTTTTTTTTAAATATTAATTATTTTCAATCATATATCTCGCTTATGGTTAGTCCTACATGAAAAATGCAAATAACTATTTTGTAGGAAATTTTATCAGCTTGAATTTTAGTAAAAAGATAAAAATTGATAGGAGTAACTGTTTTCGAGATATAAGCAAGAAACCAAAACACTGTTACCTTAATTAAGCGTTTGCATATAAGCAAATTTAGTACTATTAGTATTATTATTATTAATGTTATTGTTATTAATATGACAACTAAAGACAACTCTGAAACCTTTAGTAACTTTTATGTCTTTTCCTTTTTCCTCTACTAAAGTGTTAGACACAATTAAATTAGTTTAATTTCAGTTTTTCAAACATTTTATTTTAAAGCAAATTTTTGTTAAATATTATTTATATCCAACTCTATAACTTGTTTATGGTTGGTCCTACAAGAAAAATGCAAATAACTATTTTGTAGGAAATGTTATCAGCTTTAATTTTGAAAAAAAGACAAAAATTTATAGGTGTAACTGTTTTCGAGATATAAGCAAGAAACCAAAAAACTGTTACCTTAATAAAGCGCTTGCATATAAGCAGATTTAGTACTATTAGTATTATTATTATTAATGTTATTGTTATTAATATGACGACTAAAAACGATTCTGAAGACTTTGGTGACTTTTATGTTTTTTTCTTTTTTCTCTACTAAAGTGTTAGACACAATTAATTTAGTTTAATTTCAGTATTTCAAACATTTTATTTTTAAGCAAGTTTTTGTTAAATATTATTTATATCCAACTTTATAACTCGCTTATGGTTGGTCCTACAAGAAAAATGCAAATAACTATTTTGTAGGAAATGTTATCAGCTTTAATTTTGAAAGAAAGATAAAAATTGATAAGAGTAACTGTTTTCGAGATATAAGCAAAAAACCAAAGTAAAAACTGTTACCGTTTCAGAACAAAAATGTAATTCAGTTTTCAATGTTTGAGACGAAGACGAAAATGCAGCATTTAAAATCGACTCTGAAGACTTCAGTGACTTATATGTCACCCCCTTTTTTTCTAATAAAGTATTGGACCTAATAAATTAAGTGTATTTTAAATCACAAGACATTTTCTGTTAAAGCACTTCTTTTTTAAATATTAATTATTTTCAATCTTATATCTCGCTTATGGTTAGTCCTACATAAAAAATGCAAATAATTATTTTGTAGGAAATTTTATCAGCTTGAATTTTAGTAAAAAGATAAAAATTGATAGGAGTAACTGTTTTCGAGATATGAGCAAGAAACCAAAACACTGTTACCTTAATTAAGCGTTTGCATATAAGCAAATTTAGTACTATTAGTATTATTATTATTAATGTTATTGTTATTAATATGACGATTAAAGACAACTTTGAAACCTTTAGTGACTTTTATGTCTTCTTCTTTTTCCTCTACTAAAGTGTTAGACACAATTAAATTAGTTTAATTTCAGTTTTTCAAACATTTTATTTTAAAGCAAATTTTTGTTAAATATTATTTATATCCAACTCTATAACTCGCTTATGGTTGGTCCTACAAGAAAAATGCAAATAACTATTTTGTAAGAAATTTTATCAGCTTTAATTTTGAAAAAAAGATAAAAATTGATAGGAGTAACTGTTTTCGAGATATAAGCAAGAAACCAAAAAACTGTTACCTTAATAAAGCGCTTGCATATAAGCAGATTTAGTACTATTAGTATTATTATTATTAATGTTATTGTTATTAATATGACGACTAAAAACGATTCTGAAGACTTTGGTGACTTTTATGTCTTTTTCTTTTTTCTCTACTAAAGTGTTTGACTCAATTAATTTAGTTTAATTTCGGTTTTTCAAACATTTTATTTAAAGCAAATTTTTGTTAAATATTATTTATATCCAACACTATAACTCGCTTATGGTTGGTCCTACAAGAAAAATGCAAATAACTATTTTGTAGGAAGCATTATCAGCTTTAATTTTAAAAGAAAGATAAAAATTGATAGGAGTAACTGTTTTCGAGATATAAGCAAAAAACCAATAAGAAAACTGTAACAGTTACTGAACAAAAATGTAATTCAGTTTTCAATGTTTGAGACGAAGACGAAAATGCAGCATTTACAAACGACTCTAAAGACTTCAGTGACCTTTCTGTCACCTCTTTTTTCTTCTAACAAAGTATTGGACCCAATAAATTAAGTGTATTTTAAATCACAAGACATTTTCTGTTGAAGCACTTTTTTTTTAATTTTAATTATTTTCAATCTTATATCTCGCTTATGGTTAGTCCTACATAAAAAATGCAAATAACTATTTTGTAGGAAATTTTATCAGCTTGAATTTTAGTAAAAAGATAAAAATTGATAGAAGTAACTGTTTTCGAGATATGAGCAAGAAACCAAAACACTGTTACCTTAATTAAGCGTTTGCATATAAGCAAATTTAGTACTATTAGTATTATTATTATTAATGTTATTGTTATTAATATGACGATTAAAGACAACTTTGAAATCTTTAGTAACTTTTATGTCTTCTTCTTTTTCCTCTACTAAAGTGTTAGACACAATTAAATTAGTTTAATTTCAGTTTTTCAAACATTTTATTTTAAAGCAAATTTTTGTTAAATATTATTTATATCCAACTCTATAACTCGCTTATGGTTGGTCCTACAAGAAAAATGCAAATAACTATTTTGTAGGAAATTTTATCAGCTTTAATTTTGAAAGAAAGATAAAAATTGATATGAGTAACTGTTTTCGAGATTTAAGCAAAAAACCAATAAGAAAACTGTGACTGTTACTGAACAAAAATGTAATTCGGTTTTCAATGTTTGAGACGAAGACGAAACTGCAGCATTTAAAAACGACTCTGAAGACTTCAGTGACTTTTATGTCACTTCCTTTTTCTTCTAATAAAGTATTGGACCCAATAAATTAAGTGTATTTTAAATCACAAGACATTTTCTGTTAAAGCACTTTTTTTTTAAATATTAATTATTTTCAATTATATTTAGTTTTCAATGTTTGAGACGAAGACGAAAATGCAGCATTTAAAATCGACTCTGAAGACTTCAGTGACTTTTATGTCACCTCCTTTTTCTTCTAATAAAGTATTGGGCCCAATAAATTAAGTGTATTTTAAATCATAAGACATTTTCTGTTAATGCACTTTTTTTTTAAATATTAATTATTTTCAAACTTATATCTCGTTTATGGTTAGTTCTACATGAAAAATGCAAATTACTATTTTGTAGAAAATTTTATCTGCTTTAATTTTAGTAAAAACATAAAAATTGATAGGAGTAACTGTTTTCGAGAGATAAGCAAGAAACCAAAAAACTGTTACCTTAAATAAGCGCTTGCATTTAAGCAAATTTAGTACTAAAAACAACTCTGAAGACTTTGGTGACTTTTATGTCTTCTCTTTTTTTCTCTACTAAAGTGTTAGACCCAATTAAATTAGTTTAATATCGGTTTTTCAAACATTTTATTTTAAAGCAAATTTTTGTTAAAGATTATTTATATCCAACTCTATAACTCGCTTATGGTTGGTCTTACAAAAAAATGCAAATAACTATTTTGTAGGAAATTTTATCAGCTTTAATTTTGAAAAAAAGATAAAAATTGATAGGAGTAACTGTTTTCGAGATATAAGGAAGAAACCAAAATACTGTTACCTTAATTAAGCGTTTGCATATAAGCAAATTTAGTACTATTAGTATTATTATTATTAATGTTATTGTTAATAATATGACGACTAAAGACGACTCTGAAACATTTAGTGACTTTTATGTCTTCTCCTTTTTCTTCTACTAAAGTGTTAGACACAATTAATTTAGTTAAATTCCGGTTTTTCAAGCATTTTATTTTAAAGCAAATTTTTGTTAAATATTATTTATATCCAACTCTATAACTCGTTTATGCTTGGTCCTACAAGAAAAATGTAAATAACTATTTTGTTCGAAATTTTATCAGCTTTAATTTTGGAAGAAAGATAAAATTTGATAAGAGTAACAGTTTTCGAGATATAAGCAAAAAACCAATGAGAAAACTGTAACTGTTACTGAACAAAAATGTAATTCAGTTTTCAATGTTTGAGACGAAGACGAAAATGCAGCATTTAAAAACGACTCTGAAGACTTCAGTGTCTTTTATGTCACCTCCTTTTTCTTTTAATAAAGTATAGAAATCAATAAATTAAGTGTATTTTAAATCACAAGTCATTTTCTGTTAAAGCACTTTTTTTTAAATATTTATTATTTTCAAACTTATATCTCGCTTATGGTTAGTCCTACATGAAAAATGCAAATAACCATTTTGTAGGGAATTTTATCAGCTTAAATTTTAGTAAAAAGATAAAAATTGATAGGAGTAACTGTTTTCGAGATATAAGCAAGAAACCAAAAAACTGTTACCTTAATTAAGCGTTTGCATATAAGCAAATTTAGTACGATTAGTATTATTATTATTAATGTTATTGTTATTAATATAACAATTAAAGACAACTCTGAAATCTTTAGTGACTTTTATGTCTTCTTCTTTTTCCTCTACTTAAGTGTTAGACACAATTAATTTAGTTTAATTTCAGGATTTCAAACATTTTATTTTAAAGCAAATTTTTGTGTAATATTATTTAAATCCATCTCTGTTTATTGCATTTTTTTTGTAGGACCAACCATAAGCGAGTTATAGAGTTGGATATAAATAATCTTTAACAAAAATTTGATATAAAATAAAATGTTTGAAAAACCAAAATTAAACTAAATTAATATTAAAATAATTATTAATATTATTATTATTAAAAACCGACTATAACTTTTGTATAGTAAATGTTTTTATACCAGTTTTAAAATGAGTTTTTAATTTTAGACAATTTCTTGCCTAAAAACAGATCACAGATGATCTCTTGCATAGAAATGAGAAAACGCTCAGATAACACAAAATAAGCTTCATTTTTCCTTAGAAAAACTAAGCTTTAATTTAGAAAGAAATTCATTATTATAAGTATTATTATTATTATTATTATTATTATTATTATTATTATTATTATTATTATTATTATTATTATTATTATTATTATTATTATTATTAAAAACCGATTATAACTTTTGTATAGTAAATGTTTTTATTGTATTTTAAATCACAAGGCATTTTCTGTTAAAGCACTTTTTTTTTAAATATTAATTATTATCAAACTTATATCTCGCTTATGGTTACTCCTACATGAAAAATGCAAATAACTATTTTGTAGGAAATTTTATCAGCTTTAATTTTAGTAAAAAGATAAAAATTGATAGGAGTAACTGTTTTCGAGATATAAGCAAGAAACCAAAAAACTGTTACCTTAATTAAGCGCTTGCATATAAGCAAATATAGTACTATTAGCATTATTATTATTAATGTTATTGTTATTAATATGACGACTAAAGACGACTCTGAAACCTTTAGTGACTTTTATGTCTTTTCCTTTTTCCTCTACTAAAGTGTTAGATAAGTTTGAAAATAATTAATAATTAAAAAAAGTGTTTTAACAGAAAATGTCTTGTGATTTATAAAATACACTTAATTTATTGGGTCCAATACTATATTAGAAGAAAAAGGAAGTGACATAAAAGTCACTGAAGTCTTCAGAGTCGTTTTTAAATGCTGCAGTTTCGTCTTCGTCTCAAACATTAAAAAACGAATTACATTTTTGTTCAGTTACAGTCACAGTTTTCTTATTGGTTTTTTGCTTATATCTCGAAAACAGTTACTCCTATCAATTTTTATCTTTCTTTTAAAATTAAAGCTGATAAAGCTTCCTACAAAATAGTTATTTGCATTTTTCTTGTAGAACCAACCATAAGCGAGTTATAGAGTTGGATATAAATAATATTTAACAAAAATTTGCTTTAAATAAAATGTTTGAAAAACCGAAATTAAACTAAATTAATTGAGTCTAACACTTTAGTAGAGAAAAAAGAAAAAGACATAAAAGTCACCAAAGTCTTCAGAATCGTTTTTAGTCGTCATATTAATAACAATAACATTAATAATAATAATACTAATAGTACTAAATCTGCTTATATGCAAGCGCTTTATTAAGGTAACAGTTTTTTGGTTTCTTGCTTATATCTCGAAAACAGTTACTCCTATCAATTCTTATCTTTTTACTAAAATTAAAGCTGATAAAATTTCCTACGAAATAGTTATTTGCATTTTTCTTGTAGGACCAAGCATAAGCGAGTTATAGAGATGGATTTAAATAATATTTAACAAAAATTTGCTTTAAAATAAAATGTTTGAAATACTGAAATTAAACTAAATTAATTGTGTCTAACACTTTAGTAGAGGAAAAAGAAGAAGACATAAAAGTCACTAAAAATTTCAGAGTCGTCTTTAATCGTCATATTAATAACAATAACATTAATAATAATAATACTAATAGTACTAAATTTGCTTATATGCAAACGCTTAATTAAGTTAACAGTTTTTTGGTTTCTTGCTTATATATCGAAAACAGTTACTCCTATCAATTTTTATCTTTTTACTAAAATTAAAGCTGATAAAATTTCCAACAAAATAGTTATTTGCATTTTTCATGTAGGACTAACCATAAGCGAGATGTAAGTTTGAAAATAATCAATATTTAAAAAAAAAGTGCTTTAACAGAAAATGTCTTAGTACTAAATTTGCTTATATGCAAACGCTTAATTAAGGTAACAGTGTTTTGGTTTCTTGCCCATATCTCGAAAACAGTTACTCCTATCAATTTTTATTTTTTTACTAAAATTCAAGCTGATAAAATTTTCTACAAAATAGTTATTTGCATTTTTTATGTAGGACTAACCATAAGCGAGATATAAGATTGAAAATAATTAATATTTAAAAAAGAAGTGCTTTAACAGAAAATGTCTTGTGATTTAAAATACACTTAATTTATTAGGTCCAATACTTTATTAAAAAAAAAAAGGGGGTGACATATAAGTCACTGAAGTCTTCAGAGTCGATTTTAAATGCTGCATTTTCGCCTTCGTCTCAAACATTGAAAACTGAATTACATTTTTGTTCTGAAACGGTAACAGTTTTTACTTTGGTTTTTTGCTTATATCTCGAAAACAGTTACTCCTATCAATTTTTATCTTTTTTTCAAAATTAAAGCTGATAACATTTCCTACAAAATAGTTATTTGCATTTTTCTTGTAAGACCAACCATAAGCGAGTTATAAAGTTGGATATAAATAATATTTAACAAAAACTTGCTTAAAAATAAAATGTTTGAAATACTGAAATTAAACTAAATTAATTGTGTCTAACACTTTAGTAGAGAAAAAAGAAAAAGACATAAAAGTCACCAAAGTCTTCAGAATCGTTTTTAGTCGTCATATTAATAACAATAACATTAATAATAATAATACTAATAGTACTAAATCTGCTTATATGCAAGCGCTTTATTAAGGTAACAGTTTTTTGGTTTCTTGCTTATATCTCGAAAACAGTTACTCCTATCAATTTTTATCTTTCTTTCAAAATTAAAGCTGATACAATTTCCTACAAAATAGTTATTAGCATTTTTCTTGTAGGACCAACCATAAGCGAGTTATAGAGTTGGATATAAATAATATTTAACAAAAATTTGCTTTAAAATAAAATGTTTGAAAAACTGAAATTAAACTAATTTAATTGTGTCTAACACTTTCGTAGAGGAAAAAGAAGAAGACAAGAAAGACAAAAATTCATAGGAGTAACTGTTTTCGAGATATAAGCAAGAAACCAAAAAACTGTTACCTTAATAAAGCGCTTGCATATAAGCAGATTTAGTACTATTAGTATTATTATTATTAATGTTATTGTTATTAATATGACGACTAAAAACGGTTTTGAAGACTTTGGTGAATTTTATGTCTTTTTCTTTTTTCTCTACTAAAGTGTTAGACACAATTAATTTAGTTTAATTTCAGTATTTCAAACATTTTATTTTTAAGCAAGTTTTTGTTAAATATTATTTATATCCAACTTTATAACTCGCTTATGGTTGGTCCTACAAGAAAAATGCAAATAACTATTTTGTAGGAAATGTTATCAGCTTTAATTTTGAAAGAAACATAAAAATTGATAGGAGTAACTGTTTTCGAGATATAAGCAAAAAACCAAAGTAAAAACTGTTACCGTTTCAGAACAAAAATGTAATTCAGTATTCAATGTTTGAGACGAAGACGAAAATGCAGCATTTAAAATCGACTCTGAAGATTTCAGTGACTTATATGTCACCCCCTTTTTTTCTAATAAAGTATTGGACCTAATAAATTAAGTGTATTTTAAATCACAAGACATTTTCTGTTAAAGCACTTCTTTTTTAAATATTAATTATTTTCAATCTTATATCTCGCTTATGGTTAGTCCTACATAAAAAATGCAAATAATTATTTTGTAGGAAATTTTATCAGCTTGAATTTTAGTAAAAATATAAAAGTTAATAGGAGTAACTGTTTTCGAGATATGAGCAAGAAACCAAAACACTGTTACCTTAATTAAGCGTTTGCATATAAGCAAATTTAGTACTATTAGTATTATTATTATTAATGTTATTGTTATTAATATGACGATTAAAGACAACTTTGAAACCTTTAGTGACTTTTATGTCTTCTTCTTTTTCCTCTACTAAAGTATTAGACACAATTAAATTAGTTTAATTTCAGTTTTTCAAACATTTTATTTTAAAGCAAATTTTTGTTAAATATTATTTATATCCAACTCTATAACTCGCTTATGGTTGGTCCTACAAGAAAAATGCAAATATTTATTTTGTAGGAAATTTTATCAGCTTTAATTTTGACAGAAAGATAAAAATTGATAGGAGTAACTGTTTTCGAGATATAAGCAAAAAACCAATAAGAAAACTGTGACTGTTACTGAACAAAAATGTAATTCAGTTTTCAATGTTTGAGACGAAGACGAAACTGCAGCATTTAAAAACGACTCTGAAGACTTCAGTGACTTTTATGTCACTTCCTTGTTCTTCTAATAAAGTATTGGACCCAATAAATTAAGTGTATTTTAAATCACAAGACATTTTCTGTTAAAGCACTTATTTTTTAAATATTAATTATTTTCAATCATATATCTCGGTTATGGTTAGTCCTACATGAAAAATGCAAATAACTATTTTATAGGAAATTTTATCAGCTTGAATTTTAGTAAAAAGATAAAAATTGATAGGAGTAACTGTTTTCGAGATATAAGCAAGAAACCAAAACACTGTTAACTTAATTAAGCGTTTGCATATAAGCAAATTTAGTACTATTAGTATTATTATTATTAATGTTATTGTTATTAATATGACAACTAAAGACAACTCTGAAACCTTTAGTGACTTTTATGTCTTTTCCTTTTTCCTCTACTAAAGTGTTAGACACAATTAAATTAGTTTAATTTCAGTTTTTCAAACATTTTATTTTAAAGCAAATTTTTGTTAAAAATTATTTATATCCAACTCTATAACTCGCTTATGGTTGGTCCTACAAGAAAAATGCAAATAACTATTTTGTAGGAAATTTTATCAGCTTTAATTTTGAAAAAAAGACAAAAATTTATAGGAGTAACTGTTTTCGAGATATAAGCAAGAAACCAAAAAACTGTTACCTTAATAAAGCGCTTGCATATAAGCAGATTTAGTACTATTAGTATTATTATTATTAATGTTATTGTTATTAATATGACGACTAAAAACGATTCTGAAGACTTTGGTGACTTTTATGTCTTTTTCTTTTTTCTCTACTAAAGTGTTAGACATAATTAATTTAGTTTAATTTCAGTATTTCAAACATTTTATTTTTAAGCAAGTTTTTGTTAAATATTATTTATATCCAACTTTATAACTCGCTTATGGTTGGTCCCACAAGAAAAATGCAAATAACTATTTTGTAGGAAATGTTATCAGCTTTAATTTTGAAAGAAAGATAAAAATTGATAGGAGTAACTGTTTTCGAGATATGAGCAAGAAACCAAAACACTGTTACCTTAATTAAGCGTTTGCATATAAGCAAATTTAGTACTATTAGTATTATTATTATTAATGTTATTGTTATTAATATGACGATTAAAGACAACTTTGAAACCTTTAGTGACTTTTATGTCTTCTTCTTTTTCCTCTACTAAAGTGTTAGACACAATTAAATTAGTTTAATTTCAGTTTTTCAAACATTTTATTTTAAAGCAAATTTTTGTTAAATATTATTTATATCCAACTCTATAACTCGCTTATGGTTGGTCCTACAAGAAAAATGCAAATATTTATTTTGTAGGAAATTTTATCAGCTTTAATTTTGACAGAAAGATAAAAATTGATAGGAGTAACTGTTTTCGAGATATAAGCAAAAAACCAATAAGAAAACTGTGACTGTTACTGAACAAAAATGTAATTCAGTTTTCAATGTTTGAGACGAAGACAAAACTGCAGCATTTAAAAACGACTCTGAAGACTTCAGTGACTTTTATGTCACTTCCTTTTTCTTCTAATAAAGTATTGGACCCAATAAATTAAGTGTATTTTAAATCACAAGACATTTTCTGTTAAAGCACTTTTTTTTTAAATATTAATTATTTTCAATCATATATCTCGCTTATGGTTAGTCCTACATGAAAAATGCAAATAACTATTTTATAGGAAATTTTATCAGCTTGAATTTTAGTAAAAAGATAAAAATTGATAGGAGTAACTGTTTTCGAGATATAAGCAAGAAACCAAAACACTGTTACCTTAATTAAGCGTTTGCATATAAGCAAATTTAGTACTATTAGTATTATTATTATTAATGTTATTGTTATTAATATGACAACTAAAGACAACTCTGAAACCTTTAGTGACTTTTATGTCTTTTCCTTTTTCCTCTACTAAAGTGTTAGACACAATTAAATTAGTTTAATTTCAGTTTTTCAAACATTTTATTTTAAAGCAAATTTTTGTTAAAAATTATTTATATCCAACTCTATAACTCGCTTATGGTTGGTCCTACAAGAAAAATGCAAATAACTATTTTGTAGGAAATTTTATCAGCTTTAATTTTGACAGAAAGATAAAAATTGATAGGAGTAACTGTTTTCGAGATATAAGCAAAAAACCAATAAGAAAACTGTGACTGTTACTGAACAAAAATGTAATTCAGTTTTCAATGTTGGAGACGAAGACGAAACTGCAGCATTTAAAAACGACTCTGAAAACTTCAGTGACTTTTATGTCATTTCCTTTTTCTTCTAATAAAGTATTGGACCCAATAAATTAAGTGTATTTTAAATCACAAGACATTTTCTGTTAAAGAACTTTTTTTTTAAATATTAATTATTTTCAATCATATATCTCGCTTATGGTTAGTCCTACATGAAAAATGCAAATAACTATTTTATAGGAAATTTTATCAGCTTGAATTTTAGTAAAAAGATAAAAATTGATAGGAGTAACTGTTTTCGAGATATAAGCAAGAAACCAAAACACTGTTACCTTAATTAAGCGTTTGCATATAAGCAAATTTAGTACTATTAGTATTATTATTATTAATGTTATTGTTATTAATATGACAACTAAAGACAACTCTGAAACCTTTAGTGACTTTTATGTCTTTTCCTTTTTCCTCTACTAAAGTGTTAGACACAATTAAATTAGTTTAATTTCAGTTTTTCAAACATTTTATTTTAAAGCAAATTTTTGTTAAAAATTATTTATATCCAACTCTATAACTCGCTTATGGTTGGTCCTACAAGAAAAATGCAAATAACTATTTTGTAGGAAATTTTATCAGCTTTAATTTTGAAAAAAAGACAAAAATTCATAGGAGTAACTGTTTTCGAGATATAAGCAAGAAACCAAAAAACTGTTACCTTAATAAAGCGCTTGCATATAAGCAGATTTAGTACTATTAGTATTATTATTATTATTAATGTTATTGTTATTAATATGACGACTAAAAACGATTTTGAAGACTTTGGTGACTTTTATGTCTTTTTCTTTTTTCTCTACTAAAGTGTTAGACACAATTAATTTAGTTTAATTTCAGTATTTCAAACATTTTATTTTTAAGCAAGTTTTTGTTAAATATTATTTATATCCAACTTTATAACTCGCTTATGGTTGGTCCTACAAGAAAAATGCAAATAACTATTTTGTAGGAAATGTTATCAGCTTTAATTTTGAAAGAAAGATAAAAATTGATAGGAGTAACTGTTTTCGAGATATAAGCAAAAAACCAATGTAAAAACTGTTACCGTTTCAGAACAAAAATGTAATTCAGTTTTCAATGTTTGAGACGAAGACGAAAATGCAGCATTTAAAATCGACTCTGAAGACTTCAGTGACTTATATGTCACCCCCTTTTTTTCTAATAAAGTATTGGACCTAATAAATTAAGTGTATTTTAAATCACAAGACATTTTCTGTTAAAGCACTTCTTTTTTAAATATTAATTATTTTCAATCTTATATCTCGCTTATGGTTAGTCCTACATAAAAAATGCAAATAACTATTTTGTAGGAAATTTTATCAGCTTGAATTTTAGCAAAAAGATAAAAGTTGATAGGAGTAACTGTTTTCGAGATATGAGCAAGAAACCAAAACACTGTTACCTTAATTAAGCGTTTGCATATTAGCAAATTTAGTACTATTAGTATTATTATTATTAATGTTATTGTTATTAATATGACGATTAAAGACAACTTTGAAACCTTTAGTGACTTTTATGTCTTCTTCTTTTTCCTCTACTAAAGTGTTAGACACAATTAAATTAGTTTAATTTCAGTTTTTCAAACATTTTATTTTAAAGCAAATTTTTGTTAAATATTATTTATATCCAACTCTATAACTCGCTTATGGTTGGTCGTACAAGAAAAATGCAAATAACTATTTTGTAGGAAATTTTATCAGCTTTAATTTTGAAAGAAAGATAAAAATTGATAGGAGTAACTGTTTTCGAGATATAAGCAAAAAACCAATAAGAAAACTGTGACTGTTACTGAACAAAAATGTAATTCGGTTTTCAATGTTTGAGACGAAGACGAAACTGCAGCATTTAAAAACGACTCTGAAGACTTCAGTGACTTTTATGTCACTTCCTTTTTCTTCTAATAAAGTATTGGACCCAATAAATTAAGTGTATTTTAAATCACAAGACATTTTCTGTTAAAGCACTTTTTTTTTAAATATTAATTATTTTCAATCATATATCTCGCTTATGGTTAGTCCTACATGAAAAATGCAAATAACTATTTTGTAGGAAATTTTATCAGCTTGAATTTTAGTAAAAAGATAAAAATTGATAGGAGTAACTGTTTTCGAGATATAAGCAAGAAACCAAAACACTGTTACCTTAATTAAGCGTTTGCATATAAGCAAATTTAGAACTATTAGTATTATTATTATTAATGTTATTGTTATTAATATGACAACTAAAGACAACTCTGAAACCTTTAGTGACTTTTATGTCTTTTCGTTTTTTCTCTACTAAAGTGTTAGACACAGTAAAATTAGTTTAATTTCAGTTTTTCAAACATTTTATTTTAAAGCAAATTTTTGTTAAATATTATTTATATCCAACTCTATAACTCGCTTATGGTTGGTCCTACAAGAAAAATGCAAATAACTATTTTGTAGAATATTTTATCAGCTTTGATTTTGAAAGAAAGACAAAAATTCATAGGAGTAACTGTTTTCGAGATATAAGCAAGAAACAAAAAACTGTTACCTTAATAAAGCGCTTGCATATAAGCAGATTTAGTACTATTAGTATTATTATTATTAATGTTATTATTATCAAAATGACGACTAAAAACGATTCTGAAGACTTTGGTGACTTTTATGTCTTTTTCTTTTTTCTCTACTAAAGTGTTAGACACAATTAATTTAGTTTAATTTCAGTATTTCAAACATTTTATTTTTAAGCAAGTTTTTGTTAAATATTATTTATATCCAACTTTATAACTCGCTTATGGTTGGTCCTACAAGAAAAATGCAAATAACTATTTTGTAGGAAATGTTATCAGCTTTAATTTTGAAAGAAAGATAAAAATTGATAGAAGTAACTGTTTTCGAGATATAAGCAAAAAACCAAAGTAAAAACTGTTACCGTTTCAGAACAAAAATATAATTCAGTTTTCAATGTTTGAGACGAAGACGAAACTGCAGCATTTAAAAACGACTCTGAAGACTTCAGTGACTTTTATGTCACTTCCTTTTTCTTCTAATAAAGTATTGGACCCAATAAATTAAGTGTATTTTAAATCACAAGACATTTTCTGTTAAAGCACTTTTTTTTTAAATATTAATTATTTTCAATCATATATCTCGCTTATGGTTAGTCCTACATGAAAAATGCAAATAACTATTTTATAGGAAATTTTATCAGCTTGAATTTTAGTAAAAAGATAAAAATTGATAGGAGTAACTGTTTTCGAGATATAAGCAAGAAACCAAAACACTGTTACCTTAATTAAGCGTTTGCATATAAGCAAATTTAGTACTATTAGTATTATTATTATTAATGTTATTGTTATTAATATGACAACTAAAGACAACTCTGAAACCTTTAGTGACTTTTATGTCTTTTCCTTTTTCCTCTACTAAAGTGTTAGACACAATTAAATTAGTTTAATTTCAGTTTTTCAAACATTTTATTTTAAAGCAAATTTTTGTTAAAAATTATTTATATCCAACTCTATAACTCGCTTATGGTTGGTCCTACAAGAAAAATGCAAATAACTATTTTGTAGGAAATTTTATCAGCTTTAATTTTGAAAAAAAGACAAAAATTCATAGGAGTAACTGTTTTCGAGATATAAGCAAGAAACCAAAAAACTGTTACCTTAATAAAGCGCTTGCATATAAGCAGATTTAGTACTATTAGTATTATTATTATTAATGTTATTGTTATTAATATGACGACTAAAAACGATTTTGAAGACTTTGGTGACTTTTATGTCTTTTTCTTTTTTCTCTACTAAAGTGTTAGACACAATTAATTTAGTTTAATTTCAGTATTTCAAACATTTTATTTTTAAGCAAGTTTTTGTTAAATATTATTTATATCTAACTTTATAACTCGCTTATGGTTGGTCCTACAAGAAAAATGCAAATAACTATTTTGTAGAATATTTTATCAGCTTTAATTTTGAAAGAAAGACAAAAATTCATAGGAGTAACTGTTTTCGAGATATAAGCAAGAAACCAAAAAACTGTTACCTTAATAAAGCGCTTGCATATAAGCAGATTTAGTACTATTAGTGTTATTATTATTAATGTTATTGTTATTAATATGACGACTAAAAACGATTCTGAAGACTTTGGTGACTTTTATGTCTTTTTCTTTTTTCTCTACTAAAGTGTTAGACACAATTAAATTAGTTTAATTTCAGTATTTCAAACATTTTATTTTTAAGCAAGTTTTTGTTAAATATTATTTATATCTAACTTTATAACTCGCTTATGGTTGGTTCTACAAGAAAAATGCAAATAACTATTTTGTAGGAAATGTTATCAGCTTTAATTTTGAAAGAAAGATAAAAATTGATAGGAGTAACTGTTTTCGAGATATAAGCAAGAAACCAATGTAAAAACTGTTACCGTTTCAGAACAAAAATGTAATTCAGTTTTCAATGTTTGAGACGAAGACGAAAATGCAGCATTTAAAATCGACTCTGAAGACTTCAGTGACTTATATGTCACCCCCTTTTTTTCTAATAAAGTATTGGACCTAATAAATTAAGTGTATTTTAAATCACAAGACATTTTCTGTTAAAGCACTTCTTTTTTAAATATTAATTATTTTCAATCTTATATCTCGCTTATGGTTAGTCCTACATAAAAAATGCAAATAATTATTTTGTAGGAAATTTTATCAGCTTGAATTTTAGTAAAAAGATAAAAGTTGATAGGAGTAACTGTTTTCGAGATATGAGCAAGAAACCAAAACACTGTTACCTTAATTAAGCGTTTGCATATTAGCAAATTTAGTACTATTAGTATTATTATTATTAATGTTATTGTTATTAATATGACGATTAAAGACAACTTTGAAACCTTTAGTGACTTTTATGTCTTCTTCTTTTTCCTCTACTAAAGTGTTAGACACAATTAAATTAGTTTAATTTCAGTTTTTCAAACATTTTATTTTAAAGCAAATTTTTGTTAAATATTATTTATATCCAACTCTATAACTCGCTTATGGTTGGTCGTACAAGAAAAATGCAAATAACTATTTTGTAGGAAATTTTATCAGCTTTAATTTTGAAAGAAAGATAAAAATTGATAGGAGTAACTGTTTTCGAGATATAAGCAAAAAACCAATAAGAAAACTGTGACTGTTACTGAACAAAAATGTAATTCGGTTTTCAATGTTTGAGACGAAGACGAAACTGCAGCATTTAAAAACGACTCTGAAGACTTCAGTGACTTTTATGTCACTTCCTTTTTCTTCTAATAAAGTATTGGACCCAATAAATTAAGTGTATTTTAAATCACAAGACATTTTCTGTTAAAGCACTTTTTTTTTAAATATTAATTATTTTCAATCATATATCTCGCTTATGGTTAGTCCTACATGAAAAATGCAAATAACTATTTTGTAGGAAATTTTATCAGCTTGAATTTTAGTAAAAAGATAAAAATTGATAGAAGTAACTGTTTTCGAGATATAAGCAAGAAACCAAAACACTGTTACCTTAATTAAGCGTTTGCATATAAGCAAATTTAGAACTATTAGTATTATTATTATTAATGTTATTGTTATTAATATGACAACTAAAGACAACTCTGAAACCTTTAGTGACTTTTATGTCTTTTTGTTTTTTCTCTACTAAAGTGTTAGACACAGTAAAATTAGTTTAATTTCAGTTTTTCAAACATTTTATTTTAAAGCAAATTTTTGTTAAATATTATTTATATCCAACTCTATAACTCGCTTATGGTTGGTCCTACAAGAAAAATGCAAATAACTATTTTGTAGAATATTTTATCAGCTTTGATTTTGAAAGAAAGACAAAAATTCATAGGAGTAACTGTTTTCGAGATATAAGCAAGAAACCAAAAAACTGTTACCTTAATAAAGCGCTTGCATATAAGCAGATTTAGTACTATTAGTATTATTATTATTAATGTTATTGTTATTAATATGACGACTAAAAACGATTCTGAAGACTTTGGTGACTTTTATGTCTTTTTCTTTTTTCTCTCCTAAAGTGTTAGACACAATTAATTTAGTTTAATTTCAGTATTTCAAACATTTTATTTTTAAGCAAGTTTTTGTTAAATATTATTTATATCCAACTTTATAACTCGCTTATGGTTGGTCCTACAAGAAAAATGCAAATAACTATTTTGTAGGAAATGTTATCAGCTTTAATTTTGAAAGAAAGATAAAAATTGATAGGAGTAACTGTTTTCGAGATATAAGCAAAAAACCAAAGTAAAAACTGTTACCGTTTCAGAACAAAAATATAATTCAGTTTTCAATGTTTGAGACGAAGACGAAAATGCAGCATTTAAAATCGACTCTGAAGACTTCAGTGACTTATATGTCACCCCCTTTTTTTCTAATAAAGTATTGGACCTAATAAATTAAGTGTATTTTAAATCACAAGACATTTTCTGTTAAAGCACTTCTTTTTTAAATATTAATTATTTTCAATCTTATATCTCGCTTATGGTTAGTCCTACATAAAAAATGCAAATAATTATTTTGTAGGAAATTTTATCAGCTTGAATTTTAGTAAAAAGATAAAAATTGATAGGAGTAACTGTTTTCGAGATATGAGCAAGAAACCAAAACACTGTTACCTTAATTAAGCGTTTGCATATAAGCAAATTTAGTACTATTAGTATTATTATTATTAATGTTATTGTTATTAATATGACGATTAAAGACAACTTTGAAACCTTTAGTGACTTTTATGTCTTCTTCTTTTTCCTCTACTAAAGTGTTAGACACAATTAAATTAGTTTAATTTCAGTTTTTCAAACATTTTATTTTAAAGCAAATTTTTGTTAAATATTATTTATATCCAACTCTATAACTCGCTTATGGTTGGTCCTACAAGAAAAATGCAAATAACTATTTTGTAGGAAATTTTATCAGCTTTAATTTTGAAAGAAAGATAAAAATTGATAGGAGTAACTGTTTTCGAGATATAAGCAAAAAACCAATAAGAAAACTGTGACTGTTACTGAACAAAAATGTAATCCGGTTTTCAATGTTTGAGACGAAGACGAAACTGCAGCATTTAAAAACGACTCTGAAGACTTCAGTGACTTTTATGTCACTTCCTTTTTCTTCTAATAAAGTATTGGACCCAATAAATTAAGTGTATTTTAAATCACAAGACATTTTCTGTTAAAGCACTTTTTTTTTAAATATTAATTATTTTCAATCATATATCTCGCTTATGGTTAGTCCTACATGAAAAATGCAAATAACTATTTTGTAGGAAATTTTATCAGCTTGAATTTTAGTAAAAAGATAAAAATTGATAGAAGTAACTGTTTTCGAGATATAAGCAAGAAACCAAAACACTGTTACCTTAATTAAGCGTTTGCATATAAGCAAATTTAGTACTATTAGTATTATTATTATTAATGTTATTGTTATTAATATGACAACTAAAGACAACTCTGAAACCTTTAGTGACTTTTATGTCTTTTTCTTTTTTCTCTACTAAAGTGTTAGACACAGTTAAATTAGTTTAATTTCAGTTTTTCAAACATTTTATTTTAAAGCAAATTTTTGTTAAATATTATTTATATCCAACTCTATAACTCGCTTATGGTTGGTCCTACAAGAAAAATGCAAATAACTATTTTGTAGAATATTTTATCAGCTTTAATTTTGAAAGAAGGACAAAAATTTATAGGAGTAACTGTTTTCGAGATATAAGCAAGAAACCAAAAAACTGTTACCTTAATAAAGCGCTTGCATATAAGCAGATTTAGTACTATTAGTATTATTATTATTAATGTTATTGTTATTAATATGACGACTAAAAACGATTCTGAAGACTTTGGTGACTTTTATGTTTTTTTTTTCTCTACTAAAGTGTTAGACACAATTAATTTAGTTTAATTTCAGTATTTCAAACATTTTATTTTTAAGCAAGTTTTTGTTAAATATTATTTATATCCAACTTTATAACTCGCTTATGGTTGGTCCTACAAGAAAAATGCAAATAACTATTTTGTAGAAAATGTTATCAGCTTTAATTTTGAAAGAAAGATAAAAATTGATAGGAGTAACTGTTTTCGAGATATAAGCAAAAAACCAAAGTAAAAACTGTTACCGTTTCAGAACAAAAATGTAATTCAGTTTTCAATGTTTGAGACGAAGACGAAAATGCAGCATTTAAAATCGACTCTGAAGACTTCAGTGACTTATATGTCACCCCCTTTTTTTTTTTAATAAAGTATTGGACCTAATAAATTAAGTGTATTTTAAATCACAAGACATTTTCTGTTAAAGCACTTTTTTTTAAATATTAATTATTTTCAATCATATATCTCGCTTATGGTTAGTCCTACATGAAAAATGCAAATAACTATTTTGTAGGAAATTTTATCAGCTTAAATTTTAGTAAAAAGATAAAAATTGATAGGAGTAACTGTTTTCGAGATATAAGCAAGAAACCAAAACACTGTTACCTTAATTAACCGTTTGCATATAAGCAAATTTAGTACTATTAGTATTATTATTATTAATGTTATTGTTATTAATATGACAACTAAAGACAACTTTGAAACCTTTAGTGACTTTTATGTATTTTCCTTTTTTCTCTACTAAAGTGTTAGACACAGTTAAATTAGTTTAATTTCAGTTTTTCAAACATTTTATTTTAAAGCAAATTTTTGTTAAATATTATTTATATCCAACTCTATAACTCGCTTATGGTTGGTCCTACAAGAAAAATGCAAATAACTATTTTGTAGAATATTTTATCAGCTTTAATTTTGAAAGAAAGACAAAAATTCATAGGAGTATCTGTTTTCGAGATATAAGCAAGAAACCAAAAAACTGTTACCTTAATAAAGCGCTTGCATATAAGCAGATTTAGTACTATTAGTATTATTATTATTAATGTTATTGTTATTAATATGACGACTAAAAACGATTCTGAAGACTTTGGTGACTTTTATGTCTTTTTCTTTTTTCTCTACTAAAGTGTTAGACACAATTAATTTAGTTTAATTTCAGTATTTCAAACATTTTATTTTTAAGCAAGTTTTTGTTAAATATTATTTATATCCAACTTTATAACTCGCTTATGGTTGGTCCTACAAAAAAAATGCAAATAACTATTTTGTAGGAAATGTTATCAGCTTTAATTTTGAAAGAAAGATAAAAATTGATAGGAGTAACTGTTTTCGAGATATAAGCAAAAAACCAAAGTAAAAACTGTTACCGTTTCAGAACAAAAATGTAATTCAGTTTTCAATGTTTGAGACGAAGACGAAAATGCAGCATTTAAAATCGACTCTGAAGACTTCAGTGACTTATATGTCACCCCCTTTTTTTTTTAATAAAGTATTGGACCTAATAAATTAAGTGTATTTTAAATCACAAGACATTTTCTGTTAGAGCACTTCTTTTTTAAATATTAATTATTTTCAATCTTATATCTCGCTTATGGTTAGTCCTACATAAAAAATGCAAATAACTATTTTGTAGGAAATTTTATCAGCTTGAATTTTAGTAAAAAGATAAAAATTGATAGGAGTAACTGTTTTCGAGATATGAGCAAGAAACCAAAACACTGTTACCTTAATTAAGCGTTTGCATATAAGCAAATTTAGTACTATTAGTATTATTATTATTAATGTTATTGTTATTAATATGACGATTAAAGACAACTTTGAAACCTTTAGTGACTTTTATGTCTTCTTCTTTTTCCTCTACTAAAGTGTTAGACACAATTAAATTAGTATAATTTCAGTTTTTCAAACATTTTATTTTAAAGCAAATTTTTGTTAAATATTATTTATATCCAACTCTATAACTCGCTTATGGTTGGTCCTACAAGAAAAATGCAAATAACTATTTTGTAGGAAATTTTATCAGCTTTAATTTTGACAGAAAGATAAAAATTGATAGGAGTAACTGTTTTCGAGATATAAGCAAAAAACCAATAAGAAAACTGTGACTGTTACTGAACAAAAATGTAATTCAGTTTTCAATGTTTGAGACGAAGACGAAACTGCAGCATTTAAAAACGACTCTGAAGACTTCAGTGACTTTTATGTCACTTCCTTTTTCTTCTAATAAAGTATTGGACCCAATAAATTAAGTGTATTTTAAATCACAAGACATTTTCTGTTAAAGCACTTTTTTTTTAAATATTAATTATTTTCAATCATATATCTCGCTTATGGTTAGTCCTACATAAAAAATGCAAATAACTATTTTGTAGGAAATTTTATCAGCTTGAATTTTGGTAAAAAGATAAAAATTGATAGGAGTAACTGTTTTCGAGACATAAGCAAGAAACCAAAACACTGTTACCTTAATTAAGCGTTTGCATATAAGCAAATTTAGTACTATTAGTATTATTATTATTAATGTTATTGTTATTAATATGACAACTAAAGACAACTCTGAAACCTTTAGTGACTTTTATGTCTTTTTCTTTTTCCTCTACTAAAGTGTTAGACTCAATTAATTTAGTTTAATTTCGGTTTTTCAAACATTTTATTTTAAAGCAAATTTTTGTTAAATATTATTTATATCCAACTCTATAACTCGCTTATGGTTGGTCCTACAAAAAAATGAAAATAACTATTTTGTAGGAAATTTTATTAGCTTTAATTTTAAAAAAAAGATAAAAATTGATAGGAGTAACTGTTTTCGAGATATAAGCAAGAAACCAAAAAAATGTTACGTTAATTAAGCGTTTGCATATAAGCAAATTTAGTACTATTAGTATTATTATTATTAATGTTATTGTTATTAATATGACGACTAAAGACGACTCTGAAACATTTTGTGACTTTTATGTCTTCTCCTTTTTCCTCTACTAAAGTGTTAGACACAATTAATTTAGTTTAATTCCGGTTTTTCAAGCATTTTATTTTAAAGCAAATTTTTGTTAAATATTATTTATATCCAACTCTATAACTCGTTTATGCTTGGTCCTACAAGAAAAATGTAAATAACTATTTTGTTGGAAATTTTATCAGCTTTAATTTTGAAAGAAAGATAAAATTTGATAGGAGTAACTGTTTTCGAGATATAAGCAAAAAACCAATAAGAAAACTGTAACTGTTACTGAACAAAAATGTAATTCAGTTTTCAATGTTTGAGACGAAGTCAAAAATGCAGCATTTAAAAACGACTCTGAAGACTTCAGTGACTTTTATGTCACCTCCTTTTTCTTCTAATAAAGTATTGGACCCAACAAATTAAGTGTATTTTAAATCACAAGACATTTTCTGTTAAAACACTTTTTTTTAATTAATAATTATTTTCAAACTTATATCTCGCTTATGGTTAGTTCTACATGAAAAATGCAAATAACTATTTTGTAGGAAATTTTATCACCTTTAATTTTGGTGAAAAAGTAAAAATTGATAGGAGTAACTGTTTTCGAGATATAGACAAAAAACAAAAAAACTGTTACCTTAATTAAGCGCTTGCATATAAGCAAATTTAGTACTACTAGTATTGTTATTATAAATGTTATTGTTATTAATATGACGACTAAAGACAACTTTAAGACTTTAGTGACTTTTATGTCTCCTCCTTTTTCCTCTACTAAAGTGTTAGACACAATTAATTTAGTTTAATTTCGGTTTTTTAAACATTTTATTTTAAAGCAAATTTTTGTTAAATATTAAAAACTATAAAATGGCTTAGATTGCCTAAAAACACAGATCACACATGATCTTTTGCATAAAAATGAGAAAACGCTCATGTAACACACAAAATAAGCTCCATTTTTCCTTTTTAAAAGTATTATTATTATTATTACTTTTGTTACTATTACTATTATTATTATTATTATTATTATTATTATTATTGTTATTATTATTATTATTATTATTATTATTATTATTATTATTATTATTATTATTATTATTATTATTATTATTATTATTATTA
>NC_087398.1:19132500-19255000 GCF_031307605.1 Tribolium castaneum
AAAACATCGTATCCATGCACAAATATCGAATTACGTATCAGTTTAGGCAAATACAGCTTATTTTAAACGATTCCTTGCTATAAACAAGAAAAATTTTATCAAACATATTGAAAATGTCTTATTCTCGAAAATAAGAGCAAATTATGTATCAGTTTTAACAAAAGCGGATTACTCTGTTTGATTCTATGCTTAGAGTAGAGTAAACTACTATAAAACGTAATGAAAACTCTATATTCAAGCTCAAAAGAACAAATTACGTTATAGTTTTGACAAAAAAAAATTATTTCGGACGACTACATATTTCGAAGTAAGCAAACTTTAATTGAACAAGTGCAAAAGCTAATACTTTGCTTTAATTTGTTATTTGCATTTTTTATGTAGGACTAACCATAAGCGAGATATAAGATTGAAAATAATTAATATTTAAAAAAGAAGTGCTTTAACAGAAAATGTCTTGTGATTTAAAATACACTTAATTTATTAGGTCCAATACTTTATTAAAGAAAAAAGGGGGTGACATATAAGTCACTGAAGTCTTCAGAGTCGATTTTAAATGCTGCATTTTCGTCTTCGTCTCAAACATTGAAAACTGAATTACATTTTTGTTCTGAAACGGTAACAGTTTTTACTTTGGTTTTTTGCTTATATCTCGAAAACAGTTACTCCTATCAATTTTTATCTTTCTTTCAAAATTAAAGCTGATAACATTTCCTACAAAATAGTTATTTGCATTTTTCTTATAGGACCAACCATAAGCGAGTTATAAAGTTGGATATAAATAATATTTAACAAAAACTTGCTTAAAAATAAAATGTTTGAAATACTGAAATTAAACTAAATTAATTGTGTCTAACACTTTAGTAGAGAAAAAAGAAAAAGACATAAAAGACACCAAAGTCTTTAGAATCGTTTTTAGTCGTCATATTAATAACAATAACATTAATAATAATAATACTAATAGTACTAAATCTGCTTATATGCAAGCGCTTTATTAAGGTAACAGTTTTTTGGTTTCTTGCTTATATCTCGAAAACAGTTACTCCTATGAATTTTTGTCTTTTTTTCAAAATTAAAGCTGATAAAATATTCTACAAAATAGTTATTTGCATTTTTCTTGTAGGACCAACCATAAGCGAGTTATAGAGTTGGATATAAATAATATTTAACAAAAATTTGCTTTAAAATAAAATGTTTGAAAAACTGAAATTAAACTAATTTAACTGTGTCTAACACTTTAGTAGAGAAAAAAGAAAAAAACATAAAAGTCACTAAAGGTTTCAGAGTTGTCTTTAGTTGTCATATTAATAACAATAACATTAATAATAATAATACTAATAGTACTAAATTTGCTTATATGCAAACGCTTAATTAAGGTAACAGTGTTTTGGTTTCTTGCTTATATCTCGAAAACAGTTACTCCTATCAATTTTTATCTTTTTACTAAAATTCAAGCTGATAAAATTTCCTACAAAATAGTTATTTGCATTTTTCATGTAGGACTAACCATAAGCGAGATATATGATTGAAAATAATTAATATTTAAAAAAAAGTGCTTTAACAGAAAATGTCTTGTGATTTAAAATACACTTAATTTATTGGGTCCAATACTTTATTAGAAGAAAAAGGAAGTGACATAAAAGTCACTGAAGTCTTCAGAGTCGTTTTTAAATGCTGCAGTTTCGTCTTCGTCTCAAACATTGAAAACCGAATTACATTTTTGTTCAGTAACAGTCACAGTTTTCTTATTGGTTTTTTGCTTATATCTCGAAAACAGTTACTCCTATCAATTTTTATCTTTTTTTCAAAATTAAAGCTGATAAAATTTCCTACAAAATAGTTATTTGCATTTTTCTTGTAGGACCAACCATAAGCGAGTTATAGAGTTGGATATAAATAATATTTAACAAAAATTTGCTTTAAAATAAAATGTTTGAAAAACTGAAATTAAACTAATTTAATTGTGTCTAACACTTTAGTAGAGGAAAAAGAAGAAGACATAAAAGTCACTAAAGGTTTCAAAGTTGTCTTTAATCGTCATATTAATAACAATAACATTAATAATAATAATACTAATAGTACTAAATTTGCTTATATGCAAACGCTTAATTAAGGTAACAGTGTTTTGGTTTCTTGCTCATATCTCGAAAACAGTTACTCCTATCAATTTTTATCTTTTTACTAAAATTCAAGCTGATAAAATTTCCTACAAAATAGTTATTTGCATTTTTTATGTAGGACTAACCATAAGCGAGATATAAGATTGAAAATAATTAATATTTAAAAAAGAAGTGCTTTAACAGAAAATGTCTTGTGATTTAAAATACACTTAATTTATTAGATCCAATACTTTATTAGAAAAAAAAGGGAGTGACATATAAGTCACTGAAGTCTTCAGAGTCGATTTTAAATGCTGCATTTTCGTCTTCGTCTCAAACATTGAATACTGAATTACATTTTTGTTCTGAAACGGTAACAGTTTTTACTTTGGTTTTTTGCTTATATCTCGAAAACAGTTACTCCTATCAATTTTTATCTTTCTTTCAAAATTAAAGCTGATAACATTTCCTACAAAATAGTTATTTGCATTTTTCTTGTAGGGCCAACCATAAGCGAGTTATAAAGTTGGATATAAATAATATTTAACAAAAACTTGCTTAAAAATAAAATGTTTGAAATACTGAAATTAAACTAAATTAATTGTGTCTAACACTTTAGTAGAGAAAAAAGAAAAAGACATAAAAGTCACCAAAGTCTTCAAAATCGTTTTTAGTCGTCATATTAATAACAATAACATTAATAATAATAATACTAATATTACTAAATCTGCTTATATGCAAGCGCTTTATTAAGGTAACAGTTTTTTGGTTTCTTGCTTATATCTCGAAAACAGTTACTCCTATGAATTTTTGTCTTTCTTTCAAAATTAAAGCTGATAAAATATTCTACAAAATAGTTATTTGCATTTTTCATGTAGGACTAACCATAAGCGAGATATAAGTTTGAAAATAATTAATATTTAAAAAAAACTGCTTTAACAGAAAATGTCTTGTGATTTAAAATACACTTAATTAATTAGGTCCAATACTTTATTAGAAGAAAAAGGGGGTGACATATAAGTCACTGAAGTCTTCAGAGTCGATTGTAAATGCTGCATTTTCGTCTTCGTCTCAAACATTGAAAACTGAATTACATTTTTGTTCTGAAACGGTAACAGTTTTCACTTTGGTTTTTTGCTTATATCTCGAAAACAATTACTCCTATCAGTTTTTATTTTTTTTTCAAAATAAAGCTGATAAAATTTTCTACAAAATAGTTATTTGCATTTTTCTTGTAGGGCCAACCATAAGCGAGTTATAAAGTTATATATAAATAATATTTAACAAAAACTTGCTTAAAAATTAAATGTTTGAAATACTGAAATTAAACTAAATTAATTGTGTCTAACACTTTAGTAGAGAAAAAAGAAAAAGACAAAAGTCACCAAAGTCTTCAGAATCGTTTTTAGTCGTCATATTAATAACAATAACATTAATAATAATAATACTAATAGTACTAAATTTGCTTACATGCAAACGCTTAATTCAGGTAACAATTTTTTGGTTTCCTGCTTATATCTCGAAAACAGTTACTCCTATCAATTTTTATTTTTTTACTAAAATTAAAGCTGATAAAATTTCCTACAAAATAGTTAATTGCATTTTTAATGTAGGACTAACCATAAGCGAGATATAAGTTTGAAAATAATTAAAATTTAAAAAAAAGTGCTTCAACAGAAAATGTCTTGTGATTTAAAATACACTTAATTTATTGGGTCCAATACTTTATTAGAAAAAAAAAGAGGTGACAGAAAGGTCACTGAAGTCTTTAGAGTCGTTTGTAAATGCTGCATTTTCGTCTTCGTCTCAAACATTGAAAACTGAATTACATTTTTGTTCAGTAACTGTTACAGTTTTCTTATTGGTTTTTTGCTTATATCTCGAAAACAGTTACTCCTATCAATTTTTATCTTTCTTTTAAAATTAAAGCTGATAAAGCTTCCTACAAAATAGTTATTTGCATTTTTCTTGTAGGACCAACCATAAGCGAGTTATAGAGTTGGATATAAATAATATTTAACAAAAATTTGCTTAAAAATAAAATGTTTGAAATACTGAAATTAAACTAAATTAAAACTAAAACTAAATTAAACTAAATACTAGTAGTAGTAAAAGTAAGCTTAGTTTTCTAAGCCAAAATGAAGCTTATTTTGTGTTATATGAGCGTTTTCTCATTTCTATGCAAAAGATCATTTGTGATCTGTGTTTTAAGTTGTGTCAGAATACGACGTTTTCTGTCTGTTTAATATAAGTTTTTAATAATAATAATAATAATAATAATAATAATAATAATAATAATAATAATAATAATAATAATAATAATAATAATAACAATAATAATAATAATAATAATAATAATAATAATAATAATAATAATAGTAATAGTAACAAAAGTAATAATAATAATAATACTTTTAAAAAGGAAAAATGGAGCTTATTTTGTGTGTTACATAAGCGTTTTCTCATTTTTATGCAAAAGATCATGTGTGATCTGTGTTTTTAGGCAATCTAAGCCATTTTATAGTTTTTAATATTTAACAAAAATTTGCTTTAAAATAAAATGTTTGAAAAACCAAAATTAAACTAAATTAGTTGTGTCTAACACTTTAGTAGAGGAAAAAGGAGAGACATAAAAGTCACTAAAGTCTTAAAGTTGTCTTTAGTCGTCATATTAATAACAATAACATTTATAATAACAATACTAGTAGTACTAAATTTGCTTATATGCAAGCGCTTAATTAAGGTAACAGTTTTTTTGTTTTTTGCCTATATCTCGAAAACAGTTACTCCTATCAATTTTTACTTTTTCACCAAAATTAAAGGTGATAAAATTTCCTACAAAATAGTTATTTGCATTTTTCATGTAGAACTAACCATAAGCGAGATATAAGTTTGAAAATAATTATTAATTAAAAAAAAGTGTTTTAACAGAAAATGTCTTGTGATTTAAAATACACTTAATTTGTTGGGTCCAATACTTTATTAGAAGAAAAAGGAGGTGACATAAAAGTCACTGAAGTCTTCAGAGTCGTTTTTAAATGCTGCATTTTTGACTTCGTCTCAAACATTGAAAACTGAATTACATTTTTGTTCAGTAACAGTTACAGTTTTCTTATTGGTTTTTTGCTTAGATCTCGAAAACAGTTACTCCTATCAAATTTTGTCTTTCTTTCAAAATTAAAGCTGATAAAATTTCCAACAAAATAGTTATTTACATTTTTTTGTAGGACCAACCATAAGCGAGTTATAGAGTTGGATATAAATAATATTTAACAAAAATTTGCTTTAAAATAAAATGTTTGAAAAACCGAAATTAAACTAAATTAATTGAGTCTAACACTTTAGTAGAGGAAAAAGAAAAAGACATAAAAGTCACTAAAGGTTTCAGAGTTGTCTTTAGTTGTCATATTAATAACAATAACATTAATAATAATAATACTAATAGTACTAAATTTGCTTATATGCAAACGCTTAATTAAGGTAACAGTGTTTTGGTTTCTTGCTTATATCTCGAAAACAGTTACTCCTATCAATTTTTATCTTTTTACTAAAATTCAAGCTGATAAAATTTCCTACAAAATAGTTATTTGCATTTTTCATGTAGGACTAACCATAAGCGAGATATATGATTGAAAATAATTAATATTTAAAAAAAAAGTGCTTTAACAGAAAATGTCTTGTGATTTAAAATACACTTAATTTATTGGGTCCAATACTTTATTAGAAGAAAAAGGAAGTGACATAAAAGTCACTGAAGTCTTCAGAGTCGTTTTTAAATGCTGCAGTTTCGTCTTCGTCTCAAACATTGAAAACTGAATTACATTTTTGTTCAGTAACAGTCACAGTTTTCTTATTGGTTTTTTGCTTATATCTCGAAAACAGTTACTCCTATCAATTTTTATCTTTCTATCAAAATTAAAGCTGATAAAATTTCCTACAAAATAATTATTTGCATTTTTCTTGTAGGACCAACCATAAGCGAGTTATAGAGTTGGATATAAATAATATTTAACAAAAATTTGTTTTAAAATAAAATGTTTGAAAAACTGAAATTAAACTAATTTAATTGTGTCTAACACTTTAGTAGAGGAAAAAGAAGAAGACATAAAAGTCACTAAAGATTTCAAAGTTGTCTTTAATCGTCATATTAATAACAATAACATTAATAATAATAATACTAATAGTACTAAATTTGCTTATATGCAAACGCTTAATTAAGGTAACAGTGTTTTGGTTTCTTGCTCATATCTCGAAAACAGTTACTCCTATCAATTTTTATCTTTTTACTAAAATTCAAGCTGATAAAATTTCCTACAAAATAGTTATTTGCATTTTTTATGTAGGACTAACCATAAGCGAGATATAAGATCGAAAATAATTAATATTTAAAAAAGAAGTGCTTTAACAGAAAATGTCTTGTGATTTAAAATACACTTAATTTATTAGGTCCAATATTTTATTAAAAAAAAAGGGGGTGACATATAAGTCACTGAAGTCTTCAGAGTCGATTTTAAATGCTGCATTTTCGTCTTCGTCTCAAACATTGAAAACTGAATTACATTTTTGTTCTGAAACGGTAACAGTTTTTACTTTGGTTTTTTGCTTATATCTCGAAAAGAGTTACTCCTATCAATTTTTATCTTTCTTTCAAAATTAAAGCTGATAACATTTCCTACAAAATAGTTATTTGCATTTTTCTTGTAGGACCAACCATAAGCGAGTTATAAAGTTGGATATAAATAATATTTAACAAAAACTTGCTTAAAAATAAAATGTTTGAAATACTGAAATTAAACTAAATTAATTGTGTCTAACACTTTAGTAGAGAAAAAAGAAAAAGACATAAAAGTCACCAAAGTCTTCAGAATCGTTTTTAGTCGTCATATTAATAACAATAACATTAATAATAATAATACTAATAGTACTAAATCTGCTTATATGCAAGCGCTTTATTAAGGTAACAGTTTTTTGGTTTCTTGCTTATATCTCGAAAACAGTTACTCCTATGAATTTTTGTCTTTCTTTCAAAATTAAAGCTGATAAAATATTCTACAAAATAGTTATTTGCATTTTTCTTGTAGGACCAACCATAAGCGAGTTATAGAGTTGGATATAAATAATATTTAACAAAAATTTGCTTTAAAATAAAATGTTTGAAAAACTGAAATTAAACTAATTTAACTGTGTCTAACACTTTAGTAGAGAAAAAAGGAAAAGACATAAAAGTCACTAAAGGTTTCAGAGTTGTCTTTAGTTGTCATAGTCTTGTGATTTAAAATACACTTAATTTATTGGGTCCAATACTTTATTAGAAGAAAAAGGAAGTGACATAAAAGTCACTGAAGTCTTTAGAGTCGTTTTTAAATGCTGCAGTTTCGTCTTCGTCTCAAACATTGAAAACTGAATTACATTTTTGTTCAGTAACAGTCACAGTTTTCTTATTGGTTTTTTGCTTATATCTCGAAAACAGTTACTCCTATCAATTTTTATCTTTCTGTCAAAATTAAAGCTGATAAAATTTCCTACAAAATAGTTATTTGCATTTTTCTTGTAGGACCAACCATAAGCGAGTTATAGAGTTGGATATAAATATTATTTAACAAAAATTTGCTTTAAAATAAAATGTTTGAAAAACTGAAATTAAACTAATTTAATTGTGTCTAACACTTTAGTAGAGGAAAAAGAAGAAGACATAAAAGTCACTAAAGGTTTCAAAGTTGTCTTTAATCGTCATATTAATAACAATAACATTAATAATAATAATACTAATAGTACTAAATTTGCTTATATGCAAACGCTTAATTAAGGTAACAGTGTTTTGGTTTCTTGCTCATATCTCGAAAACAGTTACTCCTATCAATTTTTATCTTTTTACTAAAATTCAAGCTGATAAAATTTCCTACAAAATAGTTATTTGCATTTTTTATGTAGGACTAACCATAAGCGAGATATAAGATTGAAAATAATTAATATTTAAAAAAGAATTGTTTTAACAGAGAATGTCTTGTGATTTAAAATACACTTAATTTATTAGGTCCAATACTTTATTAAAAAAAAAAAGGGGGTGACATATAAGTCACTGAAGTCTTCAGAGTCGATTTTAAATGCTGCATTTTCGTCTTCGTCTCAAACATTGAAAACTGATTTACATTTTTGTTCTGAAACGGTAACAGTTTTTACTTTGGTTTTTTGCTTATATCTCGAAAACAGTTACTCCTATCAATTTTTATCTTTCTTTCAAAATTAAAGCTGATAACATTTCCTACAAAATAGTTATTTGCATTTTTCTTGTAGGACCAACCATAAGCGAGTTATAAAGTTGGATATAAATAATATTTAACAAAAACTTGCTTAAAAATAAAATGTTTGAAATACTGAAATTAAACTAAATTAATTGTGTCTAACACTTTAGTAGAGAAAAAAGAAAAAGACATAAAAGTCACCAAAGTCTTCAGAATCGTTTTTAGTCGTCATATTAATAACAATAACATTAATAATAATAATACTAATAGTACTAAATCTGCTTATATGCAAGCGCTTTATTAAGGTAACAGTTTTTTGGTTTCTTGCTTATATCTCGAAAACAGTTACTCCTATGAATTTTTGTCTTTCTTTCAAAATTAAAGCTGATAAAATATTCTACAAAATAGTTATTTGCATTTTTCTTGTAGGACCAACCATAAGCGAGTTATAGAGTTGGATATAAATAATATTTAACAAAAATTTGCTTTAAAATAAAATGTTTGAAAAACTGAAATTAAACTAATTTAACTGTGTCTAACACTTTAGTAGAGAAAAAAGGAAAAGACATAAAAGTCACTAAAGGTTTCAGAGTTGTCTTTAGTTGTCATATTAATAACAATAACATTAATAATAATAATACTAATAGTACTAAATTTGCTTATATGCAAACGCTTAATTAAGGTAACAGTGTTTTGGTTTCTTGCTTATATCTCGAAAACAGTTACTCCTATCAATTTTTATCTTTTTACTAAAATTCAAGCTGATAAAATTTCCTACAAAATAGTTATTTGCATTTTTCATGTAGGTCTAACCATAAGCGAGATATATGATTGAAAATAATTAATATTTTAAAAAAAAGTGCTTTAACAGAAAATGTCTTGTGATTTAAAATACACTTAATTTATTGGGTCCAATACTTTATTAGAAGAAAAAGGAAGTGACATAAAAGTCACTGAAGTCTTCAGAGTCGTTTTTAAATGCTGCAGTTTCGTCTTCGTCTCAAACATTGAAAACCGAATTACATTTTTGTTCAGTAACAGTCACAGTTTTCTTATTGGTTTTTTGCTTATATCTCGAAAACAGTTACTCCTATCAATTTTTATCTTTCTTTCAAAATTAAAGCTGATAAAATTTCCTACAAAATAGTTATTTGCATTTTTCTTGTAGGACCAACCATAAGCGAGTTATAGAGTTGGATATAAATAATATTTAACAAAAATTTGCTTTAAAATAAAATGTTTGAAAAACTGAAATTAAACTAATTTAATTGTGTCTAACACTTTAGTAGAGGAAAAAGAAGAAGACATAAAAGTCACTAAAAGTTTCAAAGTTGTCTTTAATCGTCATATTAATAACAATAACATTAATAATAATAATACTAATAGTACTAAATTTGCTTATATGCAAACGCTTAATTAAGGTAACAGTGTTTTGGTTTCTTGCTCATATCTCGAAAACAGTTACTCCTATCAATTTTTATCTTTTTACTAAAATTCAAGCTGATAAAATTTCCTACAAAATAGTTATTTGCATTTTTTATGTAGGACTAACCATAAGCGAGATATAAGATTGTTATTGGGTCCAATACTTTATTAGAAGAAAAAGGAGGTAACATAAAAGTCACTGAAGTCTTCAGAGTCGTTTTTAAATGCTGCATTTTTGTCTTCGTCTCAAACATTGAAAACTGAATTACATTTTTGTTCAGTAACAGTTACAGTTTTCTTATTGGTTTTTTGCTTATATCTCGAAAACAGTTACTCCTATCAAATTTTATCTTTCTTTCAAAATTAAAGCTGATAAAATTTCCAACAAAATAGTTATTTACATTTTTCTTGTAGGACCAAGAATAAACGAGTTATAGAGTTGGATATAAATAATATTTAACAAAAATTTGCTTTAAAATAAAATGCTTGAAAAACCGGAATTAAACTAAATTAATTGTGTCTAACACTTTAGTAGAGGAAAAAGGAGAAGACATAAAAGTCACCAAAGTCTTGAGAGTCGTTTTTAGTCGTCATATTAATAACAATAACATTAATAATAATAATACTAATATTACTAAATTTGCTTATATGCAAGCGCTTAATTAAGGTAACAGTTTTTTGGTTTCTTGCTTATATCTCGAAAACAGTTACTCCTATCAATTTTTAAATTTTTACTAAAATTAAAGCAAGCTGATAAAATTTTGTACAAAATAGTAATTTGCATTTTTCATGTAGGACTAACCATAAGCGAGATATAAGTTTGAAAATAATTAATATTTAAAAAAAAGTGCTTTAACAGAAAATGTCTTGTGATTTAAAATACACTTAATTTATTGGGTCCAATACTTTATTAGAAGAAAAAGGAGGTGACATAAAAGTCACTGAAGTCTTCAGAGTAGTTTTTAAATGCTGCATTTTCGTCTTCGTCTCAAACATTGAAAACTGAATTACATTTTTGTTAAGTAACTGTAACAGTTTTCACTTTGGTTTTTTGCTTATATCTCAAAAACACCAAAATAGTTATTTACATTTTTCTTGTAGGACCAAGCATAAGCAAGTTATAGAGTTGGATATAAATAATATTAAACAAAAATTTGCTTTAAAATAAAATCATTTCTATGCAAGAAATCATCTGTGATCTGTATTTTTAGGCAAGAAATTGTCTAAAATTAATAACTCATTTTAAAACTGGTATAAAAACATTTACTATACAAAAGTTAATAATAATAATAATAATAATAATAATAATAATAATAATAATAGTAATAATATATATTACTATATATTATTAATAATATAGTAATAATAGTAATAATAATAATAATAATAGTAATAATAATAATAATAATAATAATAATAATAATAATAATAGTAATAAAAGAAATAATAATAATAATAATAATAATAATGATAATAATACTTATAATAATGAATTTCTTTCTAAATTAAAGCTTAGTTTTTCTAAGCAAAAATGATGCTTATTTTGTGTGTTATATGAGCGTTTTCTCATTTCTATGCAAGAGATCATCTGTGATCTGTGTTTTTAGGCAAGAAATTGAATAAAATTAATAACTCATTTTAAAACTGGTATAAAAACATTTACTATACAAAAGTTAATAATAATAATAATAATAATAATAATAATAATAGTAATAAAAGAAACAATAATAATAATAATAATAATAATAATAATGATAATAATACTTATAATAATAAATTTCTTTCTAAATTAAAGCTTAGTTTTTCTAAGCAAAAATGATGCTTATTTTGTGTTATCTGAGCGTTTTCTCATTTCTATGCAAGAGATCATCTGTGATCTGTGTTTTTAGGCAAGAAATTGTCTAAAATTAATAACTCATTTTAAAACTGGTATAAAAACATTTACTATACAAAAGTTATAATCGGTCTTTAATAATAATAATAATAATAATAATAATAATAATAATAATAATAATAATAATAATAATAATAATAATAATAATAGTAATAATAATAATAAAAATAATAGTAATAATAATAATAATAATAAAAATAAAAATAATAGTAGTAGTAAAAGTAAGCTTAGTTTTCTAAGCCAAAATGAAGCTTATTTTGTGTTATATGAGCGTTTTCTCATTTCTATGCAAAAGATCATTTGTGATCTGTGTTTTAAGTTGTGTCAGAATACGACGTTTTCTGTCTGTTTAATATAAGTTTTTAATAATAATAATAATAATAATAATAATAATAATAATAATAATAACAATAATAATAATAATAATAATAATAATAATAATAATAATAATAGTAATAGTAACAAAAGTAATAATAATAATAATACTTTTAAAAAGGAAAAATGGAGCTTATTTTGTGTGTTACATAAGCGTTTTCTCATTTTTATGCAAAAGATCATGTGTGATCTGTGTTTTTAGGCAATCTAAGCCATTTTATAGTTTTTAATATTTAACAAAAATTTGCTTTAAAATAAAATGTTTGAAAAACCAAAATTAAACTAAATTAGTTGTGTCTAACACTTTAGTAGAGGAAAAAGGAGAGACATAAAAGTCACTAAAGTCTTAAAGTTGTCTTTAGTCGTCATATTAATAACAATAACATTTATAATAACAATACTAGTAGTACTAAATTTGCTTATATGCAAGCGCTTAATTAAGGTAACAGTTTTTTTGTTTTTTGCCTATATCTCGAAAACAGTTACTCCTATCAATTTTTACTTTTTCACCAAAATTAAAGGTGATAAAATTTCCTACAAAATAGTTATTTGCATTTTTCATGTAGAACTAACCATAAGCGAGATATAAGTTTGAAAATAATTATTAATTAAAAAAAAGTGTTTTAACAGAAAATGTCTTGTGATTTAAAATACACTTAATTTGTTGGGTCCAATACTTTATTAGAAGAAAAAGGAGGTGACATAAAAGTCACTGAAGTCTTCAGAGTCGTTTTTAAATGCTGCATTTTTGACTTCGTCTCAAACATTGAAAACTGAATTACATTTTTGTTCAGTAACAGTTACAGTTTTCTTATTGGTTTTTTGCTTAGATCTCGAAAACAGTTACTCCTATCAAATTTTGTCTTTCTTTCAAAATTAAAGCTGATAAAATTTCCAACAAAATAGTTATTTACATTTTTTTGTAGGACCAACCATAAGCGAGTTATAGAGTTGGATATAAATAATATTTAACAAAAATTTGCTTTAAAATAAAATGTTTGAAAAACCGAAATTAAACTAAATTAATTGAGTCTAACACTTTAGTAGAGGAAAAAGAAAAAGACATAAAAGTCACTAAAGGTTTCAGAGTTGTCTTTAGTTGTCATATTAATAACAATAACATTAATAATAATAATACTAATAGTACTAAATTTGCTTATATGCAAACGCTTAATTAAGGTAACAGTGTTTTGGTTTCTTGCTTATATCTCGAAAACAGTTACTCCTATCAATTTTTATCTTTTTACTAAAATTCAAGCTGATAAAATTTCCTACAAAATAGTTATTTGCATTTTTCATGTAGGACTAACCATAAGCGAGATATATGATTGAAAATAATTAATATTTAAAAAAAAAGTGCTTTAACAGAAAATGTCTTGTGATTTAAAATACACTTAATTTATTGGGTCCAATACTTTATTAGAAGAAAAAGGAAGTGACATAAAAGTCACTGAAGTCTTCAGAGTCGTTTTTAAATGCTGCAGTTTCGTCTTCGTCTCAAACATTGAAAACTGAATTACATTTTTGTTCAGTAACAGTCACAGTTTTCTTATTGGTTTTTTGCTTATATCTCGAAAACAGTTACTCCTATCAATTTTTATCTTTCTATCAAAATTAAAGCTGATAAAATTTCCTACAAAATAATTATTTGCATTTTTCTTGTAGGACCAACCATAAGCGAGTTATAGAGTTGGATATAAATAATATTTAACAAAAATTTGTTTTAAAATAAAATGTTTGAAAAACTGAAATTAAACTAATTTAATTGTGTCTAACACTTTAGTAGAGGAAAAAGAAGAAGACATAAAAGTCACTAAAGATTTCAAAGTTGTCTTTAATCGTCATATTAATAACAATAACATTAATAATAATAATACTAATAGTACTAAATTTGCTTATATGCAAACGCTTAATTAAGGTAACAGTGTTTTGGTTTCTTGCTCATATCTCGAAAACAGTTACTCCTATCAATTTTTATCTTTTTACTAAAATTCAAGCTGATAAAATTTCCTACAAAATAGTTATTTGCATTTTTCATGTAGGACTAACCATAAGCGAGATATAAGATCGAAAATAATTAATATTTAAAAAAGAAGTGCTTTAACAGAAAATGTCTTGTGATTTAAAATACACTTAATTTATTAGGTCCAATATTTTATTAAAAAAAAAGGGGGTGACATATAAGTCACTGAAGTCTTCAGAGTCGATTTTAAATGCTGCATTTTCGTCTTCGTCTCAAACATTGAAAACTGAATTACATTTTTGTTCTGAAACGGTAACAGTTTTTACTTTGGTTTTTTGCTTATATCTCGAAAAGAGTTACTCCTATCAATTTTTATCTTTCTTTCAAAATTAAAGCTGATAACATTTTCTACAAAATAGTTATTTGCATTTTTCTTGTAGGACCAACCATAAGCGAGTTATAAAGTTGGATATAAATAATATTTAACAAAAACTTGCTTAAAAATAAAATGTTTGAAATACTGAAATTAAACTAAATTAATTGTGTCTAACACTTTAGTAGAGAAAAAAGAAAAAGACATAAAAGTCACCAAAGTCTTCAGAATCGTTTTTAGTCGTCATATTAATAACAATAACATTAATAATAATAATACTAATAGTACTAAATCTGCTTATATGCAAGCGCTTTATTAAGGTAACAGTTTTTTGGTTTCTTGCTTATATCTCGAAAACAGTTACTCCTATGAATTTTTGTCTTTCTTTCAAAATTAAAGCTGATAAAATATTCTACAAAATAGTTATTTGCATTTTTCTTGTAGGACCAACCATAAGCGAGTTATAGAGTTGGATATAAATAATATTTAACAAAAATTTGCTTTAAAATAAAATGTTTGAAAAACTGAAATTAAACTAATTTAACTGTGTCTAACACTTTAGTAGAGAAAAAAGGAAAAGACATAAAAGTCACTAAAGGTTTCAGAGTTGTCTTTAGTTGTCATAGTCTTGTGATTTAAAATACACTTAATTTATTGGGTCCAATACTTTATTAGAAGAAAAAGGAAGTGACATAAAAGTCACTGAAGTCTTCAGAGTCGTTTTTAAATGCTGCAGTTTCGTCTTCGTCTCAAACATTGAAAACTGAATTACATTTTTGTTCAGTAACAGTCACAGTTTTCTTATTGGTTTTTTGCTTATATCTCGAAAACAGTTACTCCTATCAATTTTTATCTTTCTGTCAAAATTAAAGCTGATAAAATTTCCTACAAAATAGTTATTTGCATTTTTCTTGTAGGACCAACCATAAGCGAGTTATAGAGTTGGATATAAATAATATTTAACAAAAATTTGCTTTAAAATAAAATGTTTGAAAAACTGAAATTAAACTAATTTAATTGTGTCCAACACTTTAGTAGAGGAAAAAGAAGAAGACATAAAAGTCACTAAAGGTTTCAAAGTTGTCTTTAATCGTCATATTAATAACAATAACATTAATAATAATAATACTAATAGTACTAAATTTGCTTATATGCAAACGCTTAATTAAGGTAACAGTGTTTTGGTTTCTTGCTCATATCTCGAAAACAGTTACTCCTATCAATTTTTATCTTTTTACTAAAATTCAAGCTGATAAAATTTCCTACAAAATAGTTATTTGCATTTTTTATGTAGGACTAACCATAAGCGAGATATGAGATTGAAAATAATTAATATTTAAAAAAGAAGTGCTTTAACAGAAAATGTCTTGTGATTTAAAATACACTTAATTTATTAGGTCCAATACTTTATTAAAAAAAAAAGGGGGTGACATATAAGTCACTGAAGTCTTCAGAGTCGATTTTAAATGCTGCATTTTCGTCTTCGTCTCAAACATTGAAAACTGAATTACATTTTTGTTCTGAAACGGTAACAGTTTTTACTTTGGTTTTTTGCTTATATCTCGAAAACAGTTACTCCTATCAATTTTTATCTTTCTTTCAAAATTAAAGCTGATAACATTTCCTACAAAATAGTTATTTGCATTTTTCTTGTAGGACCAACCATAAGCGAGTTATAAAGTTGGATATAAATAATATTTAACAAAAACTTGCTTAAAAATAAAATGTTTGAAATACTGAAATTAAACTAAATTAATTGTGTCTAACACTTTAGTAGAGAAAAAAGAAAAAGACATAAAAGTCACCAAAGTCTTCAGAATCGTTTTTAGTCGTCATATTAATAACAATAACATTAATAATAATAATACTAATAGTACTAAATCTGCTTATATGCAAGCGCTTTATTAAGGTAACAGTTTTTTGGTTTCTTGCTTATATCTCGAAAACAGTTACTCCTATGAATTTTTGTCTTTCTTTCAAAATTAAAGCTGATAAAATATTCTACAAAATAGTTATTTGCATTTTTCTTGTAGGACCAACCATAAGCGAGTTATAGAGTTGGATATAAATAATATTTAACAAAAATTTGCTTTAAAATAAAATGTTTGAAAAACTGAAATTAAACTAATTTAACTGTGTCTAACACTTTAGTAGAGAAAAAAGGAAAAGACATAAAGGTCACTAAAGGTTTCAGAGTTGTCTTTAGTTGTCATATTAATAACAATAACATTAATACTAATAATACTAATAGTACTAAATTTGCTTATATGCAAACGCTTAATTAAGGTAACAGTGTTTTGGTTTCTTGCTTATATCTCGAAAACAGTTAGTCCTATCAATTTTTATCTTTTTACTAAAATTCAAGCTGATAAAATTTCCTACAAAATAGTTATTTGCATTTTTCATGTAGGACTAACCATAAGCGAGATATATGATTAAAAATAATTAATATTTAAAAAAAAAGTGCTTTAACAGAAAATGTCTTGTGATTTAAAATACACTTAATTTATTAGGTCCAATACTTTATTAAAAAAAAAAAGGGGGTGACATATAAGTCACTGAAGTCTTCAGAGTCGATTTTAAATGCTGCATTTTCGTCTTCGTCTCAAACATTGAAAACTGAATTACATTTTTGTTCTGAAACGGTAACAGTTTTTACTTTGGTTTTTTGCTTATATCTCGAAAACAGTTACTCCTATCAATTTTTATCTTTCTTTCAAAATTTTTCTTCTAATAAAGTATTGAACCCAATAAATTAAGTGTATTTTAAATCACAAGACATTTTCTGTTAAAACACTTTTTTTTAATTATTAATTACTTTCAAACTTATATCTCGCTTATGGTTAGTTCCACATGAAAAATGCAAATAACTATTTTGTAGGAAATTTTATCAGCTTTAATTTTGAAAGAACGATAAAAATTGATAGAAGTAATTGTTTTCGAGATATAAGCAAAAAACCAAAGTGAAAACTGTTACAGTTACTGAACAAAAATGTAATTCAGTTTTCAATGTTTGAGACGAAGACGAAAATGCAGCATTTAAAAACGACTCTGAAGACTTCAGTAACTTTTATGTCACCTCCTTTTTCTTCTAATAAAGTATTGGACCCAATAAATTAAGTGTATTTTGAATCACGAGACATTTTCTGTTATAGCACTTTTTTTTTAATATTAATTATTTTCAAACTTATATCTCGCTTAAGGTTAATCCTACATAAAAAATGCGAATAACTATTTTGTAGGAAATTTTATCAGCTTTAATTTTAGTGAAAAGATAAAAATTGATAGGAGTAACTGTTTTCCAGATATAAGCAAGAAACCAATAAGAAAACTGTAACTGTTACTGAACAAAAATGTAATTCAGTTTTCAATGTTTGAGACGAAGACAAAAATGCAGCATTTAAAAACGACTCTGAAGACTTCAGTGACTTTTATGTCACCTCCTTTTTCTTCTAATAAAGTATTGAACCCAATAAATTAAGTGTATTTTAAATCACAAGACATTTTCTGTTAAAACACTTTTTTTTAATTATTAATTATTTTCAAACTTATATCTCGCTTATGGTTAGTTCCACATGAAAAATGCAAATAACTATTTTGTAGGAAATTTTATCACCTTTAATTTTGGTGAAAAAGTAAAAATTGATAGGAGTAACTGCTTTCGAGATATAAGCAAAAAACAAAAAAACTGTTACCTTAATTAAGCGCTTGCATATAAGCAAATTTAGTACTACTAGTATTGTTATTATAAATGTTATTGTTATTAATATGACGACTAAAGACAACTCTAAGACTATAGTGACTTTTATGTCTCCTCCTTTTTCCTCTACTAAAGTGTTAGACACAATTAATTTAGTTTAATTTCAGTTTTTCAAACATTTTATTTTAAAGCAAATTTTTGTTAAATATTAAAAACTATAAAATGGCTTAGGTTGCCTAAAAACACAGATCACACATGATCTTTTGCATAGAAATGAGAAAACGCTCATGTAACACACAAAATAAGCTCCATTTTTCCTTATTAAAAGTATTATTATTATTATTACTTATGTTACTATTATTATCATTATTATTATTATTATTATTATTATTATTATTATTATTATTATTATTATTATTATTATTATTATTATTATTATTATTATTATTATTATTATCATTATTATTATTATTATTATTATTAACTTTTGTATAGTAAATGTTTTTATACCAGTTTTAAAATGAGTTATTAATTTTATTCAATTTCTTGCCTAAAAACACAGATCACAGATGATCTCTTGCATAGAAATGAGAAAACGCTCATATAACACACAAAATAAGCTTCATTTTTGCTTAGAAAACTAAGCTTACTTTTATTACTATTATTATTATTATTACTATTATTATTATTATTATTATTATTATTATTATTATTATTATTATTAACTTTTGTATAGTAAATGTTTTTATACCAGTTTTAAAATGAGTTATTAATTTTAGACAATTTCTTGCCTAAAAACACAGATCACAGATGATTTCTTGCATAGAAATGAGAAAACGCTCATATAACACACAAAATTAGCTTCATTTTTGCTTAGAAAACTAAGCTTACTTTTATTACTATTATTATTTTCATTATTATTATTATTAATATTATTATTATTATTACTATTATTAATATTATTATTATTATTATTATTATTGTTATTATTATTATTAAAAACATATTAAACAGACAGAAAACGTCGTATTCTGACACAAAAAAACGAATTACGTTATAGACTTGACGAGAACGGCGTATCTCGGACTCTTATAGGACTCTTATAGGGTCAAAAAGTATCAGTGTGGATTAAAACAAATTATTTTTGTTGAGTCTCAGTCTGAATTGTTTATCAGTTCAAACAAAAACGGCTTATTTTAGACGATCTTTTGCTTTGAACAAGAAAACTTACGTCGAACAGACTAAAAAGGTATTAATCTGGCATAAAAGAGCAATTTATGTATCACTTTGAATAAAGGCAGCTAATCCTATTCGTTTCATTGCTTAAAATAGACAAAATTGTTAATAAATCTAACAAAAACGCTGTATTCTAGCACAAAATACTAATTACATTATAGTTTCGACGAGAATAGCTTATTTGGAATGATTCTATGCTTCCAAACGAGTAAATTTTTATTAAACAGATGCCAAACATCATTTTTTGTCCTATAAAGACATTTTATATTGCAGTTTGTATTAAAACAAAATATTTTCGTTGATTCTTTGTTAGAAGCAGCAAACCTAACATTAAAGAATCTGAAAACTTTGTATTCGGACACAAACCACCGAATTTTGTATCAGTTTAGACAAAAACGGTTGATTTTCGACAATATTTTGCTTTGAACAAGAAAACTTATATCAAACTGACTAAAAACGTCTTATTTTAGCACAAAACAAAAGATTTACGTTATAGTCTTAAAGCTGATTCATGCCACAGTTTGGATAAAAACCAATTATTTTTGTTAATTCATTGTTACAAACAAGAAACCTTACATCAAAGAAACTGAAAACCCCTTATTTAGGCCCAGAAATTCGAATTACGTTTCAGTCTGGACAAAAACTGCTTACTTTAGACGATCCTTTGTTTTAAATACAAAAACTTACATTAAAAAGAATAAATACGTCTTATTCTGGCTGAAAACTGCAAATTATATATTACTCTAGATAAAAGCAATTTATCCTGATTACTCCTTTCCTTAGAATAGAGTAAACTTGTATAAAACTTAATGAAAACTTTAAATTTCGTCTCAAAGAAATAATTTACGTTATAGTTTTGACCAGCACTGTTTATTTCAAACGATTTTATGATTCGAAACTAATGAACTTTTATGGGGCAGATGCAAAACCACATATTACCATATAAAGCGTTGTTTTAAAGCAAATTATTACCTTTTGCAACAAGAAATTTCACGTCAAAGAAACTGAAAACATCGTATCCATGCACAAATATCGAATTACGTATCAGTTTAGGCAAATACAGCTTATTTTAAACGATTCCTTGCTATAAACAAGAAAAATTTTATCAAACATATTGAAAATGTCTTATTCTCGAAAATAAGAGCAAATTATGTATCAGTTTTAACAAAAGCGGATTACTCTGTTTGATTCTATGCTTAGAGTAGAGTAAACTACTATAAAACGTAATGAAAACTCTATATTCAAGCTCAAAAGAACAAATTACGTTATAGTTTTGACAAAAAAAATTATTTCGGACGACTACATATTTCGAAGTAAGCAAACTTTAATTGAACAAGTGCAAAAGCTAATACTTTGCTTTAAAATAACGATTTATGTGGTAATATGGTAATTTGCATCTGTCCTATAAAAGTTTACTCGTTTCGCTCCATTGAATCATTCGAAATAAATTATTTTGACACAACAACAACGAAAATAATTTGTTTTTGTTTAAACTGTAACATAAGTCGTTTTTATAAAACGAACTAAGACGTTTGGCATCTGTTTAGTGAAAGTTTTCTCGTTTGGGGGCATAAAATCGTTTGAAATTAAGAGTTCACAGTTTGGATTAAAACCAATGATTTTCGTTTATTCATTGTTACAAACAAGAAACCTTACATCAAAGAAACTGAAAACCTCTTATTCAGGCCCAGAAAATCAAATTACGTTTCAGTCTGGACACAAATTGCTTATTTAGACGATTCTTTCTTTTGAACACGAAAACTTACATTAAAAAGATTAAAAACGTCTTATTCTGGCTCAAAACTGCAAATTATGTATTACTTTGGATAAAAGCAGTTTATCCTGATTACTCCTTTGCTTAGAATAGAGCAAACTTGTATAAAACTTAATGTAAACTTTAAATTTCGTCTCAAAGATATAATTTACGTTTAGTTTTGACCAGAACTGTTAATTTCAAACGATTTTATGCCCCAAACGAGAAAACTTTAACTAAACAGATGCCAAACGTCTTAGTTTGTTTTATATAAACGACATGTACAGTTTAAACAAATAATTATTTTCGTTGTTGTGTCAAAATAATTTATTTCGAATGATTCAATGGAGCGAAACGAGTAAACTTTTATAGTACAGATGCAAAATACCATATTACCACATAAATCGTTATTTTAAAGCAAAGTATTAGCTTTTGCACTTGTTCAATTTTTTTTTCTCAAAACTATAACGTAATTTGTTCTTTTGAGCTTGAATATAAAGTTTTCATTACGTTTTATAGTAGTTTACTCTACTCTAAGCATAGAATCAAACAGAGTAATCCGCTTTTGTTAAAACTGATACATAATTTGCTCTTATTTTCAAGAATAAGACATTTTCAATATGTTTGATAAAATTTTTCTTGTTTATAGCAAGGAATCGTTTAAAATAAGCTGTATTTGCCTAAACTGATACGTAATTCGATATTTGTGCATGGATACGATGTTTTCAGTTTCTTTGACGTGAAATTTCTTGTTGCAAAAGGTAATAATTTGCTTTAAAACAACTCTTTATATGGTAATATGTGGTTTTGCATCTGCCCCATAAAAGTTCATTAGTTTCGAATCATAAAATCGTTTGAAATAAACAGTGCTGGTCAAAACTATAACGTAAATTATTTCTTTGAGACAAAATTTAAAGTTTTCATTAAGTTTTATACAAGTTTACTCTATTCTAAGTAAAGGAGTAATCAGGATAAATTGCTTTTATCTAGAGTAATATATAATTTGCAGTTTTCAGCCAGAATAAGACGTTCTTAATCTTTTTAATGTAAGTTTTTGTATTCAAAACAAAGGATCGTCTAAAGTAAGCAGTTTTTGTCCAGACTGAAACGTAATTCGAATTTCTGTGCCTAAATAAGGGGTTTTCAGTTTCTTTGATGTAAGGTTTCTTGTTTGTAACAATGAATTAACAAAAATAATTGGTTTTTATCCAAACTGTGGCATGAATCAGCTTTAAGACTATAACGCAAATCTTTTGTTTTGTGCTAAAATAAGACGTTTTTAGTCAGTTTGATATAAGTTTTCTTGTTCAAAGCAAAATATTGTCGAAAATCAACCGTTTTTGTCTAAACTGATAAAAAATTCGGTGGTTTGTCCTATCAATTTTTATCTTTATTTCAAAATTAAAGCTGATAAAATTTCCTACAAAATCGTTATTTGCATTTTTCATGTAGGACCAACCATAAGCGAGTTATAGAGTTGGATATAAATAATCTTTAACAAAAATTTGCTTTAAAATAAAATGTTTGAAAAACCGATATTAAACTAAATTAATTGGGTCTAACACTTTAGTAGAGGAAAAAGGAGAAGACATAAAGTCACCAAAATCTTCAGAGTTGTTTTTAGTACTAAATTAGCTTATATGCAAGCGCTTTATTAAGTTAACAGTTTTTTGGTTTCTTGCTTATATCTCGAAAACAGTTACTACTATCAATTTTTATCTTTTTACTAAAATTAAAGCTGATAAAATTTCCTACAAAATAGTAATTTGCATTTTTCATGTAGGACTAACCATAAGCGAGATATAAGTTTGAAAATAACTAATATTTAAAAAAAAGTGTTTTAACAGAAAATGTCTTGGGATTTAAAATACACTTAATTTATTGGGTCCAATAGTTTATTAGAAGAAAAAAGAGGTGACATAAAAGTCACTGAAGTCTTCAGAGTCGATTTTAAATGCTGCATTTTCGTCTTCGTCTCAAACATTGAAAACTGAATTACATTTTTGTTCAGTAACAGTTACAGTTTTCTTATTGGTTTTTTGCTTATATCTCGAAAACTGTTACTCCTATCAATTTTTATCTTTATTTCAAAATTAAAGCTGATAAAATTTCCTACAAAATCGTTATTTGCATTTTTCATGTAGGACCAACCATAAGCGAGTTATAGAGTTGGATATAAATAATATTTAACAAAAATTTGCTTTAAAATAAAATGTTTGAAAAACTGAAATTAAACTAATTTAATTGGGTCTAACACTTTAGTAGAGGAAAAAGAAAAAGACATAAAAGTCACTAAAGGTTTCAGAGTCGTCTTTAGTCGTCATATTAATAACAATAACATTAATGATAATAATACTAATAGTACTAAATTTGCTTATATGCAAACGCTTAATTAAGGTAACAGTGTTTTGGTTTCTTGCTTATATCTCGAAAACAGTTACTCCTATCAATTTTTATCTTTTACTAAAATTAAAGCTGATAAAATTTCCTACAAAATAGTAATTTGCATTTTTCATGTAGGACTAACCATAAGCGAGATATAAGTTTGAAAATAACTAATATTTAAAAAAAAGTGCTTTAACAGAAAATGTCTTGTGATTTAAAATACACTTAATTTATTGGGTCCAATAGTTTATTAGAAGAAAAAGGAGGTGACATAAAAGTCACTGAAGTCTTCAGAGTCGATTTTAAATGCTGCATTTTCGTCTTCGTCTCAAACATTGAAAACTGAATTACATTTTTGTTCAGTAACAGTTACAGTTTTCTTATTGGTTTTTTGCTTATATCTCGAAAACTGTTACTCCTATCAATTTTTATCTTTATTTCAAAATTAAAGCTGATAAAATTTCCTACAAAATCGTTATTTGCATTTTTCATGTAGGACCAACCATAAGCGAGTTATAGAGTTGGATATAAATAATATTTAACAAAAATTTGCTTTAAAATAAAATGTTTGAAAAACTGAAATTAAACTAGTTTAATTGTGTCTACCACTTTAGTAGAGGAAAAAGAAAAAGACATAAAAGTCACTAAAGGTTTCAGAGTCGTCTTTAGTCGTCATATTAATAACAATAACATTAATAATAATAATATTAATAGTACTAAATTTGCTTATATGCAAACGCTTAATTAAGGTAACAGTGTTTTGGTTTCTTGCTTATATCTCGAAAACAGTTACTCCTATCAATTTTTATCTTATACTAAAATTAAAGCTGATAAAATTTTCTACAAAATAGTTATTTGCATTTTTCTTGTAGGACCAAGCATAAGCGAGTTATAGAGATGGATATAAATAATATTTAACAAAAATTTGCTTTAAAATAAAATGTTTGAAAAACTGAAATTAAACTAATTTAATTGGGTCTAACACTTTAGTAGAGGAAAAAGAAAAAGACATAAAAGTCACTAAAGGTTTCAGAGTCGTCTTTAGTCGTCATATTAATAACAATAACATTAATGATAATAATACTAATAGTACTAAATTTGCTTATATGCAAACGCTTAATTAAGGTAACAGTGTTTTGGTTTCTTGCTTATATCTCGAAAACAGTTACTCCTGTCAATTTTTATCTTTTTACTAAAATTAAAGCTGATAAAATTTCCTACAAAATAGTTATTTACATTTTTTTTGTAAGACCAACCATAAGCGAGTTATAGAGTTGGATATAAATAATCTTCAACAAAAATTTGCTTTAAAATAAAATGTTTGAAAAACCGAAATTAAACTAAATTAATTGAGTCTAACACTTTAGTATAGGAAAAAGGAGAAGACATAAAAGTCACCAAAGTCTTTAGAGTCTTTTTTAGTCGTCATTTTAATAACAATAACATTAATAATAATAATACTAATAGTACTAAATTTGCTTATATGAAAGCGCTTTATTAAGGTAACAGTTTTTTGGTTTTTTGCTTATATCTCGAAAACAGTTACTCCTATCAATTTTTATCTTTCTACTAAAATTAAAGCTGATAAAATTTCCTACAAAATAGTTATTTGCATTTTTTTTGTAGGACCAAGCATAAGCGAGTTATAGAGATGGATATAAATAATATTTAACAAAAATTTGCTTTAAAATAAAATGTTTGAAATACTGAAATTAAACTAAATTAATTGTGTCTAACACTTTAGTAGAGGAAAAAGAAAAAGACATAAAAGTCACTAAAGGTTTCAGAGTCGTCTTTAGTCGTCATATTAATAACAATAACATTAATAATAATAATACTAATAGTACTAAATTTGCTTATATGCAAGCGCTTAATTAAGGTAACAGTTTCTTGCTTATATCTCGAAAACAGTTACTCCTATCAATTTTTATCTTTTTACTAAAATTAAAGCTTATAAAATTTCCTACAAAATAGTTATTTGCATTTTTTATGTAGAACTAACCATAAGCGAGATATAAGTTTGAAAATAATTAATATTTAAAGAAAAAGTGCTTTAACAGAAAATGTCTTGTGATTTAAAATACACTTAATTTAATGGGTCCAATACTTTATTAGAAGAAAAAGGAGGTGACATAAAAGTCACCAAAGTTTTCAGAGTTGTTTTTAGTACTAAATTTGCTTATATGTAAGCCCTTAATTAAGGTAACAGTTTTTTGGTTTCTTGCATATATCTCGAAAACAGTTACTCCTATCAATTTTTATCTTTTCACTAAAATTAAAGCTGATAAAATTTCCTACAAAATAGTTATTTGCATTTTTTATGTAGGACTAACCATAAGCGAGATATATGTTTGTAAGTCGTCATATTAATAACAATAACATTAATAATAATAATACTAATATTACTAAATTTGCATATATGCAAGCGCTTAATTAAGATAACAGTTTCTTGCTTATATCTCGAAAACAGTTACTCCTATCAATTTTTATCTTTTCACTAAAATTAAAGCTGATAAAATTTCCTACAAAATAGTTATTCGCATTTTTTATGTAGGACTAACCATAAGCGAGATATAAGTTTGTAAATAATTAATATTTAAAAAAAAATTGCTTTAACAGAAAATATCTTGTGATTTAAAATACACTTAATTTAATGGGTCCAATACTTTATTAGAAGAAAAAGGAGGTGACATAAAAGTCACTGAAGTCTTCAGAGTCGTTTTTAAATGCTGCATTTTCGTCTTAGTCTCAAATATTGAAAACTGAATTACATTTTTGTTCAGTAACAGTTACTGTTTTCTTATTGGTTTTTTGCTTATATCTCGAAACCAGTTACTCCTATCAATTTTTACCTTTTTTTCAAAATTAAAGCTGATAAAATTTCCTACAAAATAGTTAATTGCATTTTTTTTGTAAGACCAACCATAAGCGAGTTATAGAGACGACTAAAAACGACTCTCAAGACTTTGGTGACTTTTATGTTTTCTCCTTTTTCCTATACTAAAGTGTTAGACTCAATTTATTTAGTTTAATTTCGGTTTTTCAAACATTTTATTTTAAAGCAAATTTTTGTTAATGATTATTTATATCCAACACTATAACTCGCTTATGGTTGGTCTTACAAAAAAAATGCAAATAACTATTTTGTAGCAAATTTTATCAGCTTTAATTTTGAAAGAAAGATAAAAATTGATAAGAGTAATTGTTTTCGAGATATAAGCAAAAAACCAAAGTGAAAACTGTTACAGTTACTGAACAAAAATGTAATTCAGTTTTCAATGTTTGAGACGAAGACGAAAATGCAGCATTTAAAAACGACTCTTAAAACTTCAGTGACTTTTATGTCTCCTCCCTTTTCTTCTAATAAAGTATTGGACCCAATAAATTAAGTGTATTATAAATCACAAGACATTTTCTGTCAAACACTTTTTTTTTAAATATTAATTATTTTCAAACTTATATCTCGCTTATGGTTAGTCCTACATAAAAAATGCAAATAACTATTTTGTAGGAAATTTTATCAGCTTTAATTTTTGTAAAAAGATAAAAATTGATAGGAGTAACTGTTTTCGAGATATAAGCAAGAAACCAAAACACTGTTACCTTAATTAAGCGTTTGCATATAAGCAAATTTAGTACTATTAGTATTATTATCATTAATGTTATTGTTATTAATATGACGACTAAAGACGACTCTGAAACCTTTAGTGACTTTTGTCTTTTTCTTTTTCCTCTACTAAAGTGTTAGACACAATTAAATTAGTTAAATTTCAGTTTTTCAAACATTTTATTTTAAAGCAAATTTTTGTTGAAGATTATTTATATCCAACTCTATAACTCGCTTATGGTTGGTCCTACATGAAAAATGCAAATACCGATTTTGTAGGAAATTTTATCAGCTTTAATTTTGAGATAAAGATAAAAATTGATAGGAGTAACAGTTTTTGAGATATAAGCAAAAAACCAATATGAAAACTGTAACTGTTACTGAACAAAAATGTAATTCAGTTTTCAATGTTTGAGACGAAGACGAAAATGCAGCATTTAAAATCGACTCTGAACACTTCAGTGACTTTTATGTCACCTCCTTTTTCTTCTAATAAACTATTGGACCCAATAAATTAAGTGTATTTTAAATCCGAAGACATTTTCTGTTAAAACACTTTTTTTTTAAATATTAATTATTTTCAAACTTATATCTCGCTTATGGTTAGTCCTACATGAAAAATGCAAATTACTATTTTGTAGGAAATTTTATCATCTTTAATTTTAGTAAAAAGATAAAAATTGATAGAAGTAACTGCTTTTGAGATATAAGCAAGAAACCAAAAAACTGTTACCTTAATTAAGCGCTTGCATATAAGCAAATTTAGTACTAAAAACAACTCTGAAGACTTTGGTGACTTTATGTCTTCTCCTTTTTCCTCTACTAAAGTGTTAGACCCAATTAATTTAGTTTAATATCGGTTTTTCAAACATTTTATTTTAAAGCAAATTTTTGTTAAAGATTATTTATATCCAACTCTATAACTCGCTTATGGTTGGTTCTACAAGAAAAATGCAAATAACGATTTTGTAGGAAATTTTATCAGCTTTAATTTTGAAAGAAAGATAAAAATTGATAGGAGTAACAGTTTTTGAGATATAAGCAAAAAACCAATAAGAAAACTGTAACTGTTACTGAACAAAAATGTAATTCAGTTTTCAATGTTTGAGACGAAGACGAAAATGAAGCATTTAAAATCGACTCTGAAGACTTCAGTGACTTTTATGTCACTTCCTTTTTCTTCTAATAAAGTATTGGACCCAATAAATTAAGTGTATTTTAAATCACAAGACATTTTCTGTTAAAGCACTTTTTTTTAAATATTAGTTATTTTCAAACTTATATCTCGCTTATGGTTAGTCCTACATAAAAAATGCATTTTACTATTTTGGAGGAAATTTTATCAGCTTTAATTTTAGTAAAAAGATAAAAATTGATAGGAGTAACTGTTTTCGAGATATAAGCAAGAAACCAAAAAACTGTTAACTTAATTAAGCGTTTGCATATAAGCAAATTTAGTACTATTAGTATTATTATTATTAATGTTATTGTTATTAATATGACGATTAAAGACGACTCTGAAACCTTTAGTGACTTTTATGTCTTCATCTTTTTCCTCTACTAAAGTATTAGACACAATTAATTTAGTTTAATTTCAGTATTTCAAACATTTTTTTTATTTTTATTATTTATTATTTATATCCAACTCTATAACTCGCTTATGGTTGGTCCTACAAGAAAAATGCAAATAACTATTTTGTAGGAAGCTTTATCAGCTTTAATTTTAAAAGAAAGATAAAAATTGATAGGAGTAACTGTTTTCGAGATATAAGCAAAAAACCACTAAGAAAACTGTAACAGTTACTGAACAAAAATGTAATTCAGTTTTCAATGTTTGAGAGGAAGACGAAAATGCAGCATTTACAAACGACTCTAAAGACTTCAGTGACCTTTCTGTCACCTCTTTTTTCTTCTAATAAAGTATTGGACCCAATAAATTAAGTGTATTTTAAATCACAAAACATTTTCTGTTGAAGCACTTTTTTTAAATTTTAATTATTTTCAAACTTATATCTCGCTTATGGTTAGTCCTACATTAAAAATGCAATTAACTATTTTGTAGGAAATTTTATCAGCTTTAATTTTAGTAAAAAGATAAAAATTGATAGGAGTAACTGTTTTCGAGATATAAGCAAGAAACCAAAAAATTGTTACCTGAATTAAGCGTTTGCATGTAAGCAAATTTAGTACTATTAGTATTATGATTATTAATGTTATTGTTATTAATATGAAGACTAAAAACGACTCTCAAGACTTTGGTGACTTTTATGTTTTCTCCTTTTTCCTCTACTAAAGTGTTAGACTCAATTAATTTAGTTTAATTTCGGTTTTTCAAACATTTTATTTTAAAGCAAATTTTTGTTAAAGATTATTTATATCCAACTCTATAACTCGCTTATGGTTGGTTTTACAAAAGAAATGCAAATAATTATTTTGAAGGAAATTTTATCAGCTTTAAATTTGAAAGAACGATAAAAATTGATAGGAGTAATTGTTTTCGAGATATTAGCAAAAAACCAAAGTGAAAACTGTTACAGTTACTGAACAAAAATGTAATTCAGTTTTCAATGTTTGAGACGAAGACGAAAATGCAGCATTTAAAAACGACTCTGAAGACTTCAGTGACTTTTATGTCACCTCCTTTTTTTTCTAATAAAATATTGGACCCAATAAATTAAGTGTATTTTGAATCACAAGACATTTTCTGTTAAAGCACTTTTTTTTTAAATAATAATTATTTTCAAACTTATATCTCGCTTATGGTTAGTTCTACATAAAAAATGCAAATAACTATTTTGTAGGAAATTTTATCAGCTTAAATTTTAGTAAAAAGATAAAAATTGATAGGAGTAACTGTTTTCGAGATATAAGCAAGAAACTGTTACCTTAATTAAGCGCTTGCATATAAGCAAATTTAGTAATATTAGTATTATTATTATTAATGTTATTGTTATTAATATGACGACTAAAAACGACTCTCAAGACTTTGGTGACTTTTATGTCTTCTCCTTTTTTCTCTACTAAAGTGTTAGTCTTAATTAATTTAGTTTAATTTCGGATTTTCAAACATTTTATTTTAAAGCAAATTTTTGTTAAAGGTAATTTATATCCAACTCTATAACTCGCTTATGGTTGGTTCTACAAAAAAAATGCGAATAACTATTTTGTAGAAAATTTTATCAGCTTTAATTTTGAAAGAAAGATAAAAATTGATAGGAGTAACTGTTTTCGAGATATAAGCAAAAAACCAATAAGAAAACTGTAACTGTTACTGAACAAAAATGTAATTCAGTTTTCAATGTTTGAGACAAAGACGAAAATGCAGCATTTAAAATCGACTCGGAAGACTTCAGTGACTTTTATGTCTCCTCCTTTTTCTTCTAATAAAGTATTGGACCCATTAAATTAAGTGTATTTTAAATCACAAGACATTTTCTGTCAAAGCACTTTTTTTTTAAATATTAATTATTTTTAAACTTATATCCCGCTTATGGTTAGTCCTACATAAAAAATGCAAACAACTATTTTGTAGGAAATTTTATCAGCCTTAATTTTTGTAAAAAGATAAAAATTGATAGGAGTAACTGTTTTCGAGATATAAGCAAGAAACTGTTGCCTTAATTAAGCGCTTGCATATAAGCAAATTTAGTAATATTAGTATTATTATTATTAATGTTATTGTTATTAATATGACGACTAAAAACGACTCTCAAGACTTTGGTGACTTTTATGTCTTCTCCCTTTTCCTCTACTAATGTGTTAGTCTTAATTAATTTAGTTTAATTTCGGATTTTCAAACATTTTATTTTAAAGCAAATTTTTGTTAAATATTATTTATATCCAACTCCATAACTCGTTTATGCTTGGTCCTACAAGATAAATGTAAATAACTATTTTGTTGGAAATTTTATCAGCTTTAATTTTGGAAAAAAGATAAAATTTGATAGGAGTAACTGTTTTCGAGATATAAGCAAAAAACCAATAAGAAAACTGTAACTGTTACTGAACAAAAATGTAATTCAGTTTTCAATGTTTGAGGCGAAGACGAAAATGTAGCATTTAAAAACGACTCTGAAGACTTCAGTGACTTTTATGTCACCTCCTTTTTCTTCTAATAAAGTACTGGACCCAATAAATTAAGTGTATTTTAAATCACAAGACATTTTCTGTTAAAGCACTTTTTTTTTAAATATTAATTATTTTCAAACTTATATCTCGCTTATGGTTAGTCCTACATGAAAAATGCAAATAAACATTTTGTAGGAAATTTTATCAGCTTAAATTTTAGTAAAAAGATAAAAATTGATAGGAGTAACTGTTTTCGAGATATAAGCATGAAACTGTTACCTTAATTAAGCGCTTGCATATAAGCAAATTTAGTAATATTAGTATTATTATTATTAATGTTATTGTTATTAATATGACGACTAAAAACGACTCTCAAGACTTTGGTGACTTTTATGTCTTCTCCTTTTTCCTCTACTAAAGTGTTAGTCTTAATTAATTTAGTTTAATTTCGGTTTTTCAAACATTTTATTTTAAAGCAAATTTTTGTTAAAGATTATTTATATCCAACTCTATAACTCGCTTATGGTTGGTCCTACAAAAAAAATGCGAATAACTATTTTGTAGAAAATTTTATCAGCTTTAATTTTGAAAGAAAGATAAAAATTGATAGGAGTAACTGTTTTCGAGATATAAGCAAAAAACCAATAAGAAAACTGTAACTGTTACTGAACAAAAATGTAATTCAGTTTTCAATGTTTGAGACAAAGACGAAAATGCAGCATTTAAAATTGACTCTGAAGACTTCAGTGACCTTTCTGTCACCTCCTTTTTCTTCTAATAAAGTATTGGACATAATAAATTAAGTGTATTTTAAATCACAAGACATTTTCTGTTAAAGCACATTTTTTTTTAAATATTAATTATTTTCAAACTTATATCTCGCTTATGGTTGTCCTACATGAAAAATGCAAATAACTATTTTGTAGGAAATTTTATCAGCTTTAATTTTAGTGAAAAGATAAAAATTGATAGGAGTAACTGTTTTCGAGATATAAGCAAGAAACCAAAAAACTGTTACCTTAATTAAGGGCTTGCATATAAGCAAATTTAGTACTAAAAACAACTCTGAAGACTTTGGTGACTTTTATGTCACCTCCTTTTTCTTCTAATAAAGTATTGAACCCATTAAATTAAGTGTATTTTAAATCACAAGACATTTTCTGTTAAAGCACTTTTTTTTAATATTAATTATTTTCAAACTTATATTTCGCTTATGGTTAGTTCTACATAAAAAATGCAAATAACTATTTTGTAGGAAATTTTATCAGCTTTAATTTTAGTAAAAAGATAAAAATTGATAGGAGTAACTGTTTTCGAGATATAAGCATGAAACTGTTACCTTAATTAAGCGCTTGCATATAAGCAAATTTAGTAATATTAGTATTATTATTATTAATGTTATTGTTATTAATATGACGACTAAAAACGACTCTCAAGACTTTGGTGACATTTATGTCTTCTCCTTTTTCCTCTACTAAAGTGTTAGTCTATTATTATTATTATTATTATTATTATTATTATTATTATTATTATTATTAGTTTTATTATTATTATTATTTTTATTATTATTATTATTATTATTAACTTTTGTATAGTAAATGTTTTTATACCAGTTTTAAAATGAGTTATTAATTTTAGCCAATTTCTTGCCTTAAAACTATCAAATGGCTTAGATTGCCTAAAAACACAGATCACACATGATCTTTTGCATAGAAATGAGAAAAGCTCATATAACACAAATTAAGCTTCATTTTTGCTTAGAAAACTAAGCTTACTTTTATTACTACTATTATTATTATTTTTATTATTATTATTATTACTATTATTTTTATTATTATTATTATTATTTATTATTATTATTATTATTATTATTATTATTATTATCATTATTATTATTATTATTATTATTATTATTATTATTATTATTATTATTATTATTATTATTATTATTATTAAAAACCGATTATAACTTTTGTATAGTAAATGTTTTTATACCAGTTTTAAAATGAGTTATTAATTTTAGACAATTTTTTGCCTAAAAAAACAGATCACAGATGATCTCTTGCATAGAAATGAGTATGACGACTAAAGACAACTCTAAGACTATAGTGACTTTTATGTCTCCTCCTTTTTCCTCTACTAAAGTGTTAGACACAATTAATTTAGTTTAATTTCAGTTTTTCAAACATTTTATTTTAAAGCAAATTTTTGTTAAATATTAAAAACTATAAAATGGCTTAGGTTGCCTAAAAACACAGATCACACATGATCTTTTGCATAGAAATGAGAAAACGCTCATGTAACACACAAAATAAGCTCCATTTTTCCTTATTAAAAGTATTATTATTATTATTACTTATGTTACTATTACTATTATTATTATTATTATTATTATTATTATTATTATTATTATTATTATTATTATTATTATTATTATTATTATTATTATTATTATTATTATTACTATTATTATTATTATTATTATTATTATTATTATTATTATTAATATTATTATTATTAAAAACCGATTATAACTTTTGTATAGTAAATGTTTTTATACCAGTTTTAAAATGAGTTATTAATTTTAGACAATTTCTTGCCTAAAAACACAGATCACAGATGATCTCTTGCATAGAAATGAGAAAACGCTCAGATAACACAAAATAAGCATCATTTTTGCTTAGAAAAACTAAGCTTTAATTTAGAAAGAAATTCATTATTATAAGTATTATTATCATTATTATTATTATTATTATTATTATTATTATTATTATTATTATTATTATTATTATTATTATTATTATTATTATTATTATCATTATTATTATTATTATTATTATTAACTTTTGTATAGTAAATGTTTTTATACCAGTTTTAAAATGAGTTATTAATTTTAGACAATTTCTTGCCTAAAAACACAGATCACAGATGATCTCTTGCATAGAAATGAGAAAACGCTCATATAACACACAAAATAAGCTTCATTTTTGCTTAGAAAACTAAGCTTACTTTTATTACTATTATTATTATTATTACTATTATTATTATTATTATTATTATTATTATTATTATTATTATTATTATTAACTTTTGTATAGTAAATGTTTTTATACCAGTTTTAAAATGAGTTATTAATTTTAGACAATTTCTTGCCTAAAAACACAGATCACAGATGATCTCTTGCATAGAAATGAGAAAACGCTCATATAACACACAAAATAAGCTTCATTTTTGCTTAGAAAACTAAGCTTACTTTTATTACTATTATTATTTTCATTATTATTATTATTAATATTATTATTATTATTACTATTATTAATATTATTATTATTATTATTATTATTATTGTTATTATTATTATTAAAAACATATTAAACAGACAGAAAACGTCGTATTCTGACACAAAAAAACGAATTACGTTATAGACTTGACGAGAACGGCGTATCTCGGACTCTTATAGGACTCTTATAGGGTCAAAAAGTATCAGTGTGGATTAAAACAAATTATTTTTGTTGAGTCTCAGTCTGAATTGTTTATCAGTTCAAACAAAAACGGCTTATTTTAGACGATCTTTTGCTTTGAACAAGAAAACTTACGTCGAACAGACTAAAAAGGTATTAATCTGGCATAAAAGAGCAATTTATGTATCACTTTGAATAAAGGCAGCTAATCCTATTCGTTTCATTGCTTAAAATAGTCAAAATTGTTAATAAATCTAACAAAAACGCTGTATTCTAGCACAAAATACTAATTACATTATAGTTTCGACGAGAATAGCTTATTTGAAATGATTCTATGCTTCCAAACGAGTAAATTTTTATTAAACAGATGCCAAACATCATTTTTTGTCCTATAAAGACATTTTATATTGCAGTTTGTATTAAAACAAAATATTTTCGTTGATTCTTTGTTAGAAGCAGCAAACCTAACATTAAAGAATCAGAAAACTTTGTATTCGGACACAAACCACCGAATTTTGTATCAGTTTAGACAAAAACGGTTGATTTTCGACAATATTTTGCTTTGAACAAGAAAACTTATATCAAACTGACTAAAAACGTCTTATTTTAGCACAAAACAAAAGATTTGCGTTATAGTCTTAACGAGAGCTGTTAATTTCAAACTGTTCTATGCTTTGAAACGAGTAAACTTTCACTGTACAGCGGAAAAACATCTTATTTCGCCTTTTAAAAACGATTCATGCCACAATTTGGATAAAAACCAATTATTTTTGTTAATTCATTGTTACAAACATGAAACCTTACATCAAAGTAACTGAAAACCCTTTATTCAGGCACAGAAATTCGAATTACGTTTCAGTCTGGACAAAAACTGCTTACTTTAGACGATCCTTTGTTTTAAATACAAAAACTTACATTAAAAAGAATAAATACGTCTTATTCTGGCTGAAAACTGCAAATTATATATTACTCTAGATAAAAGCAATTTATCCTGATTACTCCTTTCCTTAGAATAGAGTAAACTTGTATAAAACTTAATGAAAACTTTAAATTTCGTCTCAAAGAAATAATTTACGTTATAGTTTTGACCAGCACTGTTTATTTCAAACGATTTTATGATTCGAAACTAATGAACTTTTATGGGGCAGATGCAAAACCACATATTACCATATAAAGCGTTGTTTTAAAGCAAATTATTACCTTTTGCAACAAGAAATTTCACGTCAAAGAAACTGAAAACATCGTATCCATGCACAAATATCGAATTACGTATCAGTTTAGGCAAATACAGCTTATTTTAAACGATTCCTTGCTATAAACAAGAAAAATTTTATCAAACATATTGAAAATGTCTTATTCTCGAAAATAAGAGCAAATTATGTATCAGTTTTAACAAAAGCGGATTACTCTGTTTGATTCTATGCTTAGAGTAGAATAAACTACTATAAAACGTAATGAAAACTCTATATTCAAGCTCAAAAGAACAAATTACGTTATAGTTTTGACAAAAAAAATTATTTCGGACGACTACATATTTCGAAGTAAACAAACTTTAATTGAACAAGTGCAAAAGCTAATACTTTGCTTTAAAATAACGATTTATATGGTAATATGGTATTTTGCATCTGTCCTATAAAAGTTTACTCGTTTCGCTCCATTGAATCATTCGAAATAAATTATTTTGACACAACAACAACGAAAATAATTTGTTTTTGTTTAAACTGTAACATAAGTCGTTTTTATAAAACGAACTAAGACGTTTGGCATCTGTTTAGTGAAAGTTTTCTCGTTTGGGGGCATAAAATCGTTTGAAATTAAGAGTTCACAGTTTGGATTAAAACCAATGATTTTCGTTTATTCATTGTTACAAACAAGAAACCTTACATCAAAGAAACTGAAAACCTCTTATTCAGGCCCAGAAAATCAAATTACGTTTCAGTCTGGACACAAATTGCTTATTTTAGACGATTCTTTCTTTTGAACACGAAAACTTACATTAAAAAGATTAAAAACGTCTTATTCTGGCTCAAAACTGCAAATTATGTATTACTTTGGATAAAAGCAGTTTATCCTGATTACTCCTTTGCTTAGAATAGAGCAAACTTGTATAAAACTTAATGTAAACTTTAAATTTCGTCTCAAAGATATAATTTACGTTTAGTTTTGACCAGAACTGTTAATTTCAAACGATTTTATGCCCCAAACGAGAAAACTTTCACTAAACAGATGCCAAACGTCTTAGTTCGTTTTATATAAACGACATGTTACAGTTTAAACAAATAATTATTTTCGTTGTTGTGTCAAAATAATTTATTTCGAATGATTCAATGGAGCGAAACGAGTAAACTTTTATAGTACAGATGCAAAATACCATATTACCACATAAATCGTTATTTTAAAGCAAAGTATTAGCTTTTGCACTTGTTCAATTTTTTTTTCTCAAAACTATAACGTAATTTGTTCTTTTGAGCTTGAATATAAAGTTTTCATTACGTTTTATAGTAGTTTACTCTACTCTAAGCATAGAATCAAACAGAGTAATCCGCTTTTGTTAAAACTGATACATAATTTGCTCTTATTTTCAAGAATAAGACATTTTCAATATGTTTGATAAAATTTTTCTTGTTTATAGCAAGGAATCGTTTAAAATAAGCTGTATTTGCCTAAACTGATACGTAATTCGATATTTGTGCATGGATACGATGTTTTCAGTTTCTTTGACGTGAAATTTCTTGTTGCAAAAGGTAATAATTTGCTTTAAAACAACGCTTTATATGGTAATATGTGGTTTTGCATCTGCCCCATAAAAGTTCATTAGTTTCGAATCATAAAATCGTTTGAAATAAACAGTGCTGGTCAAAACTATAACGTAAATTATTTCTTTGAGACAAAATTTAAAGTTTTTATTAAGTTTTATACAAGTTTACTCTATTCTATGTAAAGGAGTAATCAGGATAAATTGCTTTTATCTAGAGTAATATATAATTTGCAGTTTTCAGCCAGAATAAGACGTTCTTAATCTTTTTAATGTAAGTTTTTGTATTCAAAACAAAGGATCGTCTAAAGTAAGCAGTTTTTGTCCAGACTGAAACGTAATTCGAATTTCTGTGCCTAAATAAGAAGTTTTCAGTTTCTTTGATGTAAGGTTTCTTGTTTGTAACAATGAATTAACAAAAATAATTGGTTTTTATCCAAACTGTGGCATGAATCAGCTTTAAGACTATAACGCAAATCTTTTGTTTTGTGATAAAATAAGACGTTTTTAGTCAGTTTGATATAAGTTTTCTTGTTCAAAGCAAAATATTGTCGAAAATCAACCGTTTTTGTCTAAACTGATACAAAATTCGGTGGTTTGTGTCCGAATACAAAGTTTTCAGATTCTTTAATGTTAGGTTTGCTGCTTCTAACAAAGAATCAACGAAAATATTTTGTTTTAATACAAACTACAATATAAAATGTCTTTATAGGACAAAACATGATGTTTGGCATCTGTTTAATAAAAATTTACTCGTTTGGAAGCATAGAATCATTCCAAATAAGCTATTCTCGTCGAAACTATAATGTAATTAGTATTTTGTGCTAGAATACAGCGTTTTTGTTAAATTTATTAACAGTTTTGTCTATTTTAAGCAATGAAACGCATAGGATTAGCTGCCTTTATCCAAAGTGATACATAAATTGCTCTTTTAGGCCAGATTAATACGTTTTTAGTCTGTTCGATGTAAGTTTTCTTGTTCAAAGCAAAAGATCGTCTAAAATAAGCCGTTTTTGTTTAAACTGATAAACAATTCAGACTGAGACTCAACAAAAATAATTTGTTTTAATCCAAACTGATACTTTTTCACCTTATAAGAGTCCTATAAGTGTCCGAGATACGCCGTTCTCGGCAAGTCTATAACGTAATTCGTTTTTTTGTGACAGAATACGACGTTTTCTGTCTGTTTAATATAAGTTTTTAATAATAATAATAATAACAATAATAATAATAATAATAATAATAATAATAATAATAATAATAATTTCTAAGCAAAAATGAAGCTTATTTTGTGTGTTATATGAGCGTTTTCTCATTTCTATGCAAGAGATCATCTGTGATCTGTGTTTTTAGGCAAGAAATTGAATAAAATTAATAACTCATTTTAAAACTGGTATAAAAACATTTACTATACAAAAGTTAATAATAATAATAATAATAATAATAATAATAATAATAATAATAATAATAATAATAATAGTAATAATAATAATAATAGTAATAAAAGTAAGCTTAGTTTTCTATGCAAAAATGAAGCTTATTTTGTGTGTTATATGAGCGTTTACTCATTTCTATGCAAGAAATAATCTGTGATCTGTGTTTTTAGGCAAGAAATTGAATAAAATTAATAACTCATTTTAAAACTGGTATAAAAACATTTACTATACAAAAGTTAATAATAATAATAATAATAATAATAATAATAATAATAATAATAATAATAGTAATAATAATAATAATAGTAATAAAAGTAAGCTTAGTTTTCTAAGCAAAAATGATGCTTATTTTGTGTTATCTGAGCGTTTTCTCATTTCTATGCAAGAGATCATCTGTGATCTGTGTTTTTAGACAAGAAATTGTCTAAAATTAATAACTCATTTTAAAACTGGTATAAAAACATTTACTATACAAAAGTTATAATCGGTTTTTAATAATAATTATATTAATAATAATAATAATAATAATAATAATAATAATAATAGTAATAATAATAATAAAAATAATAGTAATAATAATAATAATAATAATAATAATAATAATAATAATAATAATAATAATAATAATAATAGTAATAGTAACATAAGTAATAATAATAATAATACTTTTAATAAGGAAAAATGGAGCTTATTTTGTGGGTTACATGAGCGTTTTCTCATTTCTATGCAAAAGATCATGTGTGATCTGTGTTTTTAGGCAATCTAAGCCATTTTATAGTTTTTTATATTTAACAAATATTTGCTTTAAAATAAAATGTTTGAAAAACTGAAATTAAACTAAATTAATTGTGTCTAACACTTTAGTAGAGGAAAAAGAAGAAGACATAAAAGTCACTAAAGGTTTCAGAGTCGTCTTTAATCGTCATATTAATAACAATAACATTAATAATAATAATACTAATAGTACTAAATTTGATTATATGCAAAAACTTAATTAAGTTAACAGTTTTTTGGTTTCTTGCTTATATCTCGAAAACAGTTACTACTATCAATTTTTATCTTTTTACTAAAATTAAAGCTGATAAAATTTCCTACAAAATAGTAATTTGCATTTTTCATGTAGGACTAACCATAAGCGAGATATAAGTTTGAAAATAACTAATATTTAAAAAAAAGTGCTTTAACAGAAAATGTTTTGTGATTTAAAATACACTTAATTTATTGGGTCCAATACTTTATTAGAAGAAAATGGAGGTGACATAAAAGTCACTGAAGTCTTCAGAGTCGATTTTAAATGCTGCATTTTCGTCTTCGTCTCAAACATTGAAAACTGAATTACATTTTTGTTCAGTAACAGTTACAGTTTTCTTATTGGTTTTTTGCTTATATCTCGAAAACTGTTACTCCTATCAATTTTTATCTTTATTTCAAAATTAAAGCTGATAAAATTTCCTACAAAATCGTTATTTGCATTTTTCATGTAGGACCAACCATAAGCGAGTTATAGAGTTGGATATAAATAATCTTTAACAAAAATTTGCTTTAAAATAAAATGTTTGAAAAACCGATATTAAACTAAATTAATTGGGTCTAACACTTTAGTAGAGGAAAAAGGAGAAGACATAAAAGTCACTAAAGGTTTCAGAGTTGTCTTTAGTTGTCATATTAATAACAATAACATTAATAATAATAATACTAATAGTACTAAATTTGCTTATATGCAAACGCTTAATTAAGGTAACAGTGTTTTGGTTTCTTGCTTATATCTCGAAAACAGTTACTCCTATCAATTTTTATCTTTTTACTAAAATTCAAGCTGATAAAATTTCCTACAAAATAGTTATTTGCATTTTTCATGTAGGTCTAACCATAAGCGAGATATATGATTGAAAATAATTAATATTTTAAAAAAAAGTGCTTTAACAGAAAATGTCTTGTGATTTAAAATACACTTAATTTATTGGGTCCAATACTTTATTAGAAGAAAAAGGAAGTGACATAAAAGTCACTGAAGTCTTCAGAGTCGTTTTTAAATGCTGCAGTTTCGTCTTCGTCTCAAACATTGAAAACCGAATTACATTTTTGTTCAGTAACAGTCACAGTTTTCTTATTGGTTTTTTGCTTATATCTCGAAAACAGTTACTCCTATCAATTTTTATCTTTCTTTCAAAATTAAAGCTGATAAAATTTCCTACAAAATAGTTATTTGCATTTTTCTTGTAGGACCAACCATAAGCGAGTTATAGAGTTGGATATAAATAATATTTAACAAAAATTTGCTTTAAAATAAAATGTTTGAAAAACTGAAATTAAACTAATTTAATTGTGTCTAACACTTTAGTAGAGGAAAAAGAAGAAGACATAAAAGTCACTAAAAGTTTCAAAGTTGTCTTTAATCGTCATATTAATAACAATAACATTAATAATAATAATACTAATAGTACTAAATTTGCTTATATGCAAACGCTTAATTAAGGTAACAGTGTTTTGGTTTCTTGCTCATATCTCGAAAACAGTTACTCCTATCAATTTTTATCTTTTTACTAAAATTCAAGCTGATAAAATTTCCTACAAAATAGTTATTTGCATTTTTTATGTAGGACTAACCATAAGCGAGATATAAGATTGTTATTGGGTCCAATACTTTATTAGAAGAAAAAGGAGGTAACATAAAAGTCACTGAAGTCTTCAGAGTCGTTTTTAAATGCTGCATTTTTGTCTTCGTCTCAAACATTGAAAACTGAATTACATTTTTGTTCAGTAACAGTTACAGTTTTCTTATTGGTTTTTTGCTTATATCTCGAAAACAGTTACTCCTATCAAATTTTATCTTTCTTTCAAAATTAAAGCTGATAAAATTTCCAACAAAATAGTTATTTACATTTTTCTTGTAGGACCAAGAATAAACGAGTTATAGAGTTGGATATAAATAATATTTAACAAAAATTTGCTTTAAAATAAAATGCTTGAAAAACCGGAATTAAACTAAATTAATTGTGTCTAACACTTTAGTAGAGGAAAAAGGAGAAGACATAAAAGTCACCAAAGTCTTGAGAGTCGTTTTTAGTCGTCATATTAATAACAATAACATTAATAATAATAATACTAATATTACTAAATTTGCTTATATGCAAGCGCTTAATTAAGGTAACAGTTTTTTGGTTTCTTGCTTATATCTCGAAAACAGTTACTCCTATCAATTTTTAAATTTTTACTAAAATTAAAGCAAGCTGATAAAATTTTGTACAAAATAGTAATTTGCATTTTTCATGTAGGACTAACCATAAGCGAGATATAAGTTTGAAAATAATTAATATTTAAAAAAAAGTGCTTTAACAGAAAATGTCTTGTGATTTAAAATACACTTAATTTATTGGGTCCAATACTTTATTAGAAGAAAAAGGAGGTGACATAAAAGTCACTGAAGTCTTCAGAGTAGTTTTTAAATGCTGCATTTTCGTCTTCGTCTCAAACATTGAAAACTGAATTACATTTTTGTTAAGTAACTGTAACAGTTTTCACTTTGGTTTTTTGCTTATATCTCAAAAACACCAAAATAGTTATTTACATTTTTCTTGTAGGACCAAGCATAAGCAAGTTATAGAGTTGGATATAAATAATATTAAACAAAAATTTGCTTTAAAATAAAATCATTTCTATGCAAGAAATCATCTGTGATCTGTATTTTTAGGCAAGAAATTGTCTAAAATTAATAACTCATTTTAAAACTGGTATAAAAACATTTACTATACAAAAGTTAATAATAATAATAATAATAATAATAATAATAATAATAGTAATAATAATAATAATAATAATAATAGTAATAATAATAATAATAATAATAATAATAATAATAATAATAATAGTAATAAAAGAAATAATAATAATAATAATAATAATAATGATAATAATACTTATAATAATGAATTTCTTTCTAAATTAAAGCTTAGTTTTTCTAAGCAAAAATGATGCTTATTTTGTGTGTTATATGAGCGTTTTCTCATTTCTATGCAAGAGATCATCTGTGATCTGTGTTTTTAGGCAAGAAATTGAATAAAATTAATAACTCATTTTAAAACTGGTATAAAAACATTTACTATACAAAAGTTAATAATAATAATAATAATAATAATAATAATAATAGTAATAAAAGAAACAATAATAATAATAATAATAATAATAATAATGATAATAATACTTATAATAATAAATTTCTTTCTAAATTAAAGCTTAGTTTTTCTAAGCAAAAATGATGCTTATTTTGTGTTATCTGAGCGTTTTCTCATTTCTATGCAAGAGATCATCTGTGATCTGTGTTTTTAGGCAAGAAATTGTCTAAAATTAATAACTCATTTTAAAACTGGTATAAAAACATTTACTATACAAAAGTTATAATCGGTCTTTAATAATAATAATAATAATAATAATAATAATAATAATAATAATAATAATAATAATAATAATAATAATAATAATAGTAATAATAATAATAAAAATAATAGTAATAATAATAATAATAATAAAAATAAAAATAATAGTAGTAGTAAAAGTAAGCTTAGTTTTCTAAGCCAAAATGAAGCTTATTTTGTGTTATATGAGCGTTTTCTCATTTCTATGCAAAAGATCATTTGTGATCTGTGTTTTAAGTTGTGTCAGAATACGACGTTTTCTGTCTGTTTAATATAAGTTTTTAATAATAATAATAATAATAATAATAATAATAATAATAATAATAATAATAATAATAATAACAATAATAATAATAATAATAATAATAATAATAATAATAATAATAGTAATAGTAACAAAAGTAATAATAATAATAATACTTTTAAAAAGGAAAAATGGAGCTTATTTTGTGTGTTACATAAGCGTTTTCTCATTTTTATGCAAAAGATCATGTGTGATCTGTGTTTTTAGGCAATCTAAGCCATTTTATAGTTTTTAATATTTAACAAAAATTTGCTTTAAAATAAAATGTTTGAAAAACCAAAATTAAACTAAATTAGTTGTGTCTAACACTTTAGTAGAGGAAAAAGGAGAGACATAAAAGTCACTAAAGTCTTAAAGTTGTCTTTAGTCGTCATATTAATAACAATAACATTTATAATAACAATACTAGTAGTACTAAATTTGCTTATATGCAAGCGCTTAATTAAGGTAACAGTTTTTTTGTTTTTTGCCTATATCTCGAAAACAGTTACTCCTATCAATTTTTACTTTTTCACCAAAATTAAAGGTGATAAAATTTCCTACAAAATAGTTATTTGCATTTTTCATGTAGAACTAACCATAAGCGAGATATAAGTTTGAAAATAATTATTAATTAAAAAAAAGTGTTTTAACAGAAAATGTCTTGTGATTTAAAATACACTTAATTTGTTGGGTCCAATACTTTATTAGAAGAAAAAGGAGGTGACATAAAAGTCACTGAAGTCTTCAGAGTCGTTTTTAAATGCTGCATTTTTGACTTCGTCTCAAACATTGAAAACTGAATTACATTTTTGTTCAGTAACAGTTACAGTTTTCTTATTGGTTTTTTGCTTAGATCTCGAAAACAGTTACTCCTATCAAATTTTGTCTTTCTTTCAAAATTAAAGCTGATAAAATTTCCAACAAAATAGTTATTTACATTTTTTTGTAGGACCAACCATAAGCGAGTTATAGAGTTGGATATAAATAATATTTAACAAAAATTTGCTTTAAAATAAAATGTTTGAAAAACCGAAATTAAACTAAATTAATTGAGTCTAACACTTTAGTAGAGGAAAAAGAAAAAGACATAAAAGTCACTAAAGGTTTCAGAGTTGTCTTTAGTTGTCATATTAATAACAATAACATTAATAATAATAATACTAATAGTACTAAATTTGCTTATATGCAAACGCTTAATTAAGGTAACAGTGTTTTGGTTTCTTGCTTATATCTCGAAAACAGTTACTCCTATCAATTTTTATCTTTTTACTAAAATTCAAGCTGATAAAATTTCCTACAAAATAGTTATTTGCATTTTTCATGTAGGACTAACCATAAGCGAGATATATGATTGAAAATAATTAATATTTAAAAAAAAAGTGCTTTAACAGAAAATGTCTTGTGATTTAAAATACACTTAATTTATTGGGTCCAATACTTTATTAGAAGAAAAAGGAAGTGACATAAAAGTCACTGAAGTCTTCAGAGTCGTTTTTAAATGCTGCAGTTTCGTCTTCGTCTCAAACATTGAAAACTGAATTACATTTTTGTTCAGTAACTGTCACAGTTTTCTTATTGGTTTTTTGCTTATATCTCGAAAACAGTTACTCCTATCAATTTTTATCTTTCTATCAAAATTAAAGCTGATAAAATTTCCTACAAAATAATTATTTGCATTTTTCTTGTAGGACCAACCATAAGCGAGTTATAGAGTTGGATATAAATAATATTTAACAAAAATTTGTTTTAAAATAAAATGTTTGAAAAACTGAAATTAAACTAATTTAATTGTGTCTAACACTTTAGTAGAGGAAAAAGAAGAAGACATAAAAGTCACTAAAGATTTCAAAGTTGTCTTTAATCGTCATATTAATAACAATAACATTAATAATAATAATACTAATAGTACTAAATTTGCTTATATGCAAACGCTTAATTAAGGTAACAGTGTTTTGGTTTCTTGCTCATATCTCGAAAACAGTTACTCCTATCAATTTTTATCTTTTTACTAAAATTCAAGCTGATAAAATTTCCTACAAAATAGTTATTTGCATTTTTCATGTAGGACTAACCATAAGCGAGATATAAGATCGAAAATAATTAATATTTAAAAAAGAAGTGCTTTAACAGAAAATGTCTTGTGATTTAAAATACACTTAATTTATTAGGTCCAATATTTTATTAAAAAAAAAGGGGGTGACATATAAGTCACTGAAGTCTTCAGAGTCGATTTTAAATGCTGCATTTTCGTCTTCGTCTCAAACATTGAAAACTGAATTACATTTTTGTTCTGAAACGGTAACAGTTTTTACTTTGGTTTTTTGCTTATATCTCGAAAAGAGTTACTCCTATCAATTTTTATCTTTCTTTCAAAATTAAAGCTGATAACATTTTCTACAAAATAGTTATTTGCATTTTTCTTGTAGGACCAACCATAAGCGAGTTATAAAGTTGGATATAAATAATATTTAACAAAAACTTGCTTAAAAATAAAATGTTTGAAATACTGAAATTAAACTAAATTAATTGTGTCTAACACTTTAGTAGAGAAAAAAGAAAAAGACATAAAAGTCACCAAAGTCTTCAGAATCGTTTTTAGTCGTCATATTAATAACAATAACATTAATAATAATAATACTAATAGTACTAAATCTGCTTATATGCAAGCGCTTTATTAAGGTAACAGTTTTTTGGTTTCTTGCTTATATCTCGAAAACAGTTACTCCTATGAATTTTTGTCTTTCTTTCAAAATTAAAGCTGATAAAATATTCTACAAAATAGTTATTTGCATTTTTCTTGTTGGACCAACCATAAGCGAGTTATAGAGTTGGATATAAATAATATTTAACAAAAATTTGCTTTAAAATAAAATGTTTGAAAAACTGAAATTAAACTAATTTAACTGTGTCTAACACTTTAGTAGAGAAAAAAGGAAAAGACATAAAAGTCACTAAAGGTTTCAGAGTTGTCTTTAGTTGTCATAGTCTTGTGATTTAAAATACACTTAATTTATTGGGTCCAATACTTTATTAGAAGAAAAAGGAAGTGACATAAAAGTCACTGAAGTCTTCAGAGTCGTTTTTAAATGCTGCAGTTTCGTCTTCGTCTCAAACATTGAAAACTGAATTACATTTTTGTTCAGTAACAGTCACAGTTTTCTTATTGGTTTTTTGCTTATATCTCGAAAACAGTTACTCCTATCAATTTTTATCTTTCTGTCAAAATTAAAGCTGATAAAATTTCCTACAAAATAGTTATTTGCATTTTTCTTGTAGGACCAACCATAAGCGAGTTATAGAGTTGGATATAAATAATATTTAACAAAAATTTGCTTTAAAATAAAATGTTTGAAAAACTGAAATTAAACTAATTTAATTGTGTCCAACACTTTAGTAGAGGAAAAAGAAGAAGACATAAAAGTCACTAAAGGTTTCAAAGTTGTCTTTAATCGTCATATTAATAACAATAACATTAATAATAATAATACTAATAGTACTAAATTTGCTTATATGCAAACGCTTAATTAAGGTAACAGTGTTTTGGTTTCTTGCTCATATCTCGAAAACAGTTACTCCTATCAATTTTTATCTTTTTACTAAAATTCAAGCTGATAAAATTTCCTACAAAATAGTTATTTGCATTTTTTATGTAGGACTAACCATAAGCGAGATATGAGATTGAAAATAATTAATATTTAAAAAAGAAGTGCTTTAACAGAAAATGTCTTGTGATTTAAAATACACTTAATTTATTAGGTCCAATACTTTATTAAAAAAAAAAGGGGGTGACATATAAGTCACTGAAGTCTTCAGAGTCGATTTTAAATGCTGCATTTTCGTCTTCGTCTCAAACATTGAAAACTGAATTACATTTTTGTTCTGAAACGGTAACAGTTTTTACTTTGGTTTTTTGCTTATATCTCGAAAACAGTTACTCCTATCAATTTTTATCTTTCTTTCAAAATTAAAGCTGATAACATTTCCTACAAAATAGTTATTTGCATTTTTCTTGTAGGACCAACCATAAGCGAGTTATAAAGTTGGATATAAATAATATTTAACAAAAACTTGCTTAAAAATAAAATGTTTGAAATACTGAAATTAAACTAAATTAATTGTGTCTAACACTTTAGTAGAGAAAAAAGAAAAAGACATAAAAGTCACCAAAGTCTTCAGAATCGTTTTTAGTCGTCATATTAATAACAATAACATTAATAATAATAATACTAATAGTACTAAATCTGCTTATATGCAAGCGCTTTATTAAGGTAACAGTTTTTTGGTTTCTTGCTTATATCTCGAAAACAGTTACTCCTATGAATTTTTGTCTTTCTTTCAAAATTAAAGCTGATAAAATATTCTACAAAATAGTTATTTGCATTTTTCTTGTAGGACCAACCATAAGCGAGTTATAGAGTTGGATATAAATAATATTTAACAAAAATTTGCTTTAAAATAAAATGTTTGAAAAACTGAAATTAAACTAATTTAACTGTGTCTAACACTTTAGTAGAGAAAAAAGGAAAAGACATAAAGGTCACTAAAGGTTTCAGAGTTGTCTTTAGTTGTCATATTAATAACAATAACATTAATACTAATAATACTAATAGTACTAAATTTGCTTATATGCAAACGCTTAATTAAGGTAACAGTGTTTTGGTTTCTTGCTTATATCTCGAAAACAGTTAGTCCTATCAATTTTTATCTTTTTACTAAAATTCAAGCTGATAAAATTTCCTACAAAATAGTTATTTGCATTTTTCATGTAGGACTAACCATAAGCGAGATATATGATTAAAAATAATTAATATTTAAAAAAAAAGTGCTTTAACAGAAAATGTCTTGTGATTTAAAATACACTTAATTTATTAGGTCCAATACTTTATTAAAAAAAAAAAGGGGGTGACATATAAGTCACTGAAGTCTTCAGAGTCGATTTTAAATGCTGCATTTTCGTCTTCGTCTCAAACATTGAAAACTGAATTACATTTTTGTTCTGAAACGGTAACAGTTTTTACTTTGGTTTTTTGCTTATATCTCGAAAACAGTTACTCCTATCAATTTTTATCTTTCTTTCAAAATTTTTCTTCTAATAAAGTATTGAACCCAATAAATTAAGTGTATTTTAAATCACAAGACATTTTCTGTTAAAACACTTTTTTTTAATTATTAATTACTTTCAAACTTATATCTCGCTTATGGTTAGTTCCACATGAAAAATGCAAATAACTATTTTGTAGGAAATTTTATCAGCTTTAATTTTGAAAGAACGATAAAAATTGATAGAAGTAATTGTTTTCGAGATATAAGCAAAAAACCAAAGTGAAAACTGTTACAGTTACTGAACAAAAATGTAATTCAGTTTTCAATGTTTGAGACGAAGACGAAAATGCAGCATTTAAAAACGACTCTGAAGACTTCAGTAACTTTTATGTCACCTCCTTTTTCTTCTAATAAAGTATTGGACCCAATAAATTAAGTGTATTTTGAATCACGAGACATTTTCTGTTATAGCACTTTTTTTTTAATATTAATTATTTTCAAACTTATATCTCGCTTAAGGTTAATCCTACATAAAAAATGCGAATAACTATTTTGTAGGAAATTTTATCAGCTTTAATTTTAGTGAAAAGATAAAAATTGATAGGAGTAACTGTTTTCCAGATATAAGCAAGAAACCAATAAGAAAACTGTAACTGTTACTGAACAAAAATGTAATTCAGTTTTCAATGTTTGAGACGAAGACAAAAATGCAGCATTTAAAAACGACTCTGAAGACTTCAGTGACTTTTATGTCACCTCCTTTTTCTTCTAATAAAGTATTGAACCCAATAAATTAAGTGTATTTTAAATCACAAGACATTTTCTGTTAAAACACTTTTTTTTAATTATTAATTATTTTCAAACTTATATCTCGCTTATGGTTAGTTCCACATGAAAAATGCAAATAACTATTTTGTAGGAAATTTTATCACCTTTAATTTTGGTGAAAAAGTAAAAATTGATAGGAGTAACTGCTTTCGAGATATAAGCAAAAAACAAAAAAACTGTTACCTTAATTAAGCGCTTGCATATAAGCAAATTTAGTACTACTAGTATTGTTATTATAAATGTTATTGTTATTAATATGACGACTAAAGACAACTCTAAGACTATAGTGACTTTTATGTCTCCTCCTTTTTCCTCTACTAAAGTGTTAGACACAATTAATTTAGTTTAATTTCAGTTTTTCAAACATTTTATTTTAAAGCAAATTTTTGTTAAATATTAAAAACTATAAAATGGCTTAGGTTGCCTAAAAACACAGATCACACATGATCTTTTGCATAGAAATGAGAAAACGCTCATGTAACACACAAAATAAGCTCCATTTTTCCTTATTAAAAGTATTATTATTATTATTACTTATGTTACTATTATTATCATTATTATTATTATTATTATTATTATTATTATTATTATTATTATTATTATTATTATTATTATTATTATTATTATTATTATTATTATTATTATTATTATTATTAACTTTTGTATAGTAAATGTTTTTATACCAGTTTTAAAATGAGTTATTAATTTTATTCAATTTCTTGCCTAAAAACACAGATCACAGATGATCTCTTGCATAGAAATGAGAAAACGCTCATATAACACACAAAATAAGCTTCATTTTTGCTTAGAAAACTAAGCTTACTTTTATTACTATTATTATTATTATTACTATTATTATTATTATTATTATTATTATTATTATTATTATTATTATTATTATTAACTTTTGTATAGTAAATGTTTTTATACCAGTTTTAAAATGAGTTATTAATTTTAGACAATTTCTTGCCTAAAAACACAGATCACAGATGATTTCTTGCATAGAAATGAGAAAACGCTCATATAACACACAAAATTAGCTTCATTTTTGCTTAGAAAACTAAGCTTACTTTTATTACTATTATTATTTTCATTATTATTATTATTAATATTATTATTATTATTACTATTATTAATATTATTATTATTATTATTATTATTGTTATTATTATTATTAAAAACATATTAAACAGACAGAAAACGTCGTATTCTGACACAAAAAAACGAATTACGTTATAGACTTGACGAGAACGGCGTATCTCGGACTCTTATAGGACTCTTATAGGGTCAAAAAGTATCAGTGTGGATTAAAACAAATTATTTTTGTTGAGTCTCAGTCTGAATTGTTTATCAGTTCAAACAAAAACGGCTTATTTTAGACGATCTTTTGCTTTGAACAAGAAAACTTACGTCGAACAGACTAAAAAGGTATTAATCTGGCATAAAAGAGCAATTTATGTATCACTTTGAATAAAGGCAGCTAATCCTATTCGTTTCATTGCTTAAAATAGACAAAATTGTTAATAAATCTAACAAAAACGCTGTATTCTAGCACAAAATACTAATTACATTATAGTTTCGACGAGAATAGCTTATTTGGAATGATTCTATGCTTCCAAACGAGTAAATTTTTATTAAACAGATGCCAAACATCATTTTTTGTCCTATAAAGACATTTTATATTGCAGTTTGTATTAAAACAAAATATTTTCGTTGATTCTTTGTTAGAAGCAGCAAACCTAACATTAAAGAATCTGAAAACTTTGTATTCGGACACAAACCACCGAATTTTGTATCAGTTTAGACAAAAACGGTTGATTTTCGACAATATTTTGCTTTGAACAAGAAAACTTATATCAAACTGACTAAAAACGTCTTATTTTAGCACAAAACAAAAGATTTACGTTATAGTCTTAAAGCTGATTCATGCCACAGTTTGGATAAAAACCAATTATTTTTGTTAATTCATTGTTACAAACAAGAAACCTTACATCAAAGAAACTGAAAACCCCTTATTTAGGCACAGAAATTCGAATTACGTTTCAGTCTGGACAAAAACTGCTTACTTTAGACGATCCTTTGTTTTAAATACAAAAACTTACATTAAAAAGAATAAATACGTCTTATTCTGGCTGAAAACTGCAAATTATATATTACTCTAGATAAAAGCAATTTATCCTGATTACTCCTTTCCTTAGAATAGAGTAAACTTGTATAAAACTTAATGAAAACTTTAAATTTCGTCTCAAAGAAATAATTTACGTTATAGTTTTGACCAGCACTGTTTATTTCAAACGATTTTATGATTCGAAACTAATGAACTTTTATGGGGCAGATGCAAAACCACATATTACCATATAAAGCGTTGTTTTAAAGCAAATTATTACCTTTTGCAACAAGAAATTTCACGTCAAAGAAACTGAAAACATCGTATCCATGCACAAATATCGAATTACGTATCAGTTTAGGCAAATACAGCTTATTTTAAACGATTCCTTGCTATAAACAAGAAAAATTTTATCAAACATATTGAAAATGTCTTATTCTCGAAAATAAGAGCAAATTATGTATCAGTTTTAACAAAAGCGGATTACTCTGTTTGATTCTATGCTTAGAGTAGAGTAAACTACTATAAAACGTAATGAAAACTCTATATTCAAGCTCAAAAGAACAAATTACGTTATAGTTTTGACAAAAAAAATTATTTCGGACGACTACATATTTCGAAGTAAGCAAACTTTAATTGAACAAGTGCAAAAGCTAATACTTTGCTTTAAAATAACGATTTATGTGGTAATATGGTAATTTGCATCTGTCCTATAAAAGTTTACTCGTTTCGCTCCATTGAATCATTCGAAATAAATTATTTTGACACAACAACAACGAAAATAATTTGTTTTTGTTTAAACTGTAACATAAGTCGTTTTTATAAAACGAACTAAGACGTTTGGCATCTGTTTAGTGAAAGTTTTCTCGTTTGGGGGCATAAAATCGTTTGAAATTAAGAGTTCACAGTTTGGATTAAAACCAATGATTTTCGTTTATTCATTGTTACAAACAAGAAACCTTACATCAAAGAAACTGAAAACCTCTTATTCAGGCCCAGAAAATCAAATTACGTTTCAGTCTGGACACAAATTGCTTATTTAGACGATTCTTTCTTTTGAACACGAAAACTTACATTAAAAAGATTAAAAACGTCTTATTCTGGCTCAAAACTGCAAATTATGTATTACTTTGGATAAAAGCAGTTTATCCTGATTACTCCTTTGCTTAGAATAGAGCAAACTTGTATAAAACTTAATGTAAACTTTAAATTTCGTCTCAAAGATATAATTTACGTTTAGTTTTGACCAGAACTGTTAATTTCAAACGATTTTATGCCCCAAACGAGAAAACTTTAACTAAACAGATGCCAAACGTCTTAGTTTGTTTTATATAAACGACATGTACAGTTTAAACAAATAATTATTTTCGTTGTTGTGTCAAAATAATTTATTTCGAATGATTCAATGGAGCGAAACGAGTAAACTTTTATAGTACAGATGCAAAATACCATATTACCACATAAATCGTTATTTTAAAGCAAAGTATTAGCTTTTGCACTTGTTCAATTTTTTTTTCTCAAAACTATAACGTAATTTGTTCTTTTGAGCTTGAATATAAAGTTTTCATTACGTTTTATAGTAGTTTACTCTACTCTAAGCATAGAATCAAACAGAGTAATCCGCTTTTGTTAAAACTGATACATAATTTGCTCTTATTTTCAAGAATAAGACATTTTCAATATGTTTGATAAAATTTTTCTTGTTTATAGCAAGGAATCGTTTAAAATAAGCTGTATTTGCCTAAACTGATACGTAATTCGATATTTGTGCATGGATACGATGTTTTCAGTTTCTTTGACGTGAAATTTCTTGTTGCAAAAGGTAATAATTTGCTTTAAAACAACTCTTTATATGGTAATATGTGGTTTTGCATCTGCCCCATAAAAGTTCATTAGTTTCGAATCATAAAATCGTTTGAAATAAACAGTGCTGGTCAAAACTATAACGTAAATTATTTCTTTGAGACAAAATTTAAAGTTTTCATTAAGTTTTATACAAGTTTACTCTATTCTAAGTAAAGGAGTAATCAGGATAAATTGCTTTTATCTAGAGTAATATATAATTTGCAGTTTTCAGCCAGAATAAGACGTTCTTAATCTTTTTAATGTAAGTTTTTGTATTCAAAACAAAGGATCGTCTAAAGTAAGCAGTTTTTGTCCAGACTGAAACGTAATTCGAATTTCTGTGCCTAAATAAGGGGTTTTCAGTTTCTTTGATGTAAGGTTTCTTGTTTGTAACAATGAATTAACAAAAATAATTGGTTTTTATCCAAACTGTGGCATGAATCAGCTTTAAGACTATAACGCAAATCTTTTGTTTTGTGCTAAAATAAGACGTTTTTAGTCAGTTTGATATAAGTTTTCTTGTTCAAAGCAAAATATTGTCGAAAATCAACCGTTTTTGTCTAAACTGATAAAAAATTCGGTGGTTTGTGTCCGAATACAAAGTTTTCAGATTCTTTAATGTTAGGTTTGCTGCTTCTAACAAAGAATAAACGAAAATATTTTGTTTTAATACAAACTGCAATATAAAATGTCTTTATAGGACAAAACATGATGTTTGGCATCTGTTTAATAAAAATTTACTCGTTTGGAAGCATAGAATCATTCCAAATAAGCTATTCTCGTCGAAACTATAATGTAATTAGTATTTTGTGCTAGAATACAGCGTTGTGTTAGATTTATTAACAATTTTGTCAATTTTAAGCAATGAAACGAATAGGATTAGCTGCCTTTATCCAAAGTGATACATAAATTGCTCTTTTAGGCCAGATTAATACGTTTTTAGTCTGTTCGATGTAAGTTTTCTTGTTCAAAGCAAAAGATCGTCTAAAATAAGCCGTTTTTGTTTAAACTGAAAAACAATTCAGACTGAGACTCAACAAAAATAATTTGTTTTAATCCAAACTGATACTTTTTCACCTTATAAGAGTCCTATAAGTGTCCGAGATACGCCGTTCTCGGCAAGTCTATAACGTAATTCGTTTTTTTGTGACAGAATACGACGTTTTCTGTCTGTTTAATATAAGTTTTTAATAATAATAATAATAACAATAATAATAATAATAATAATAATAATAATAATAGTAATAATAATAATAATATTAATAATAATAATAATGAAAATAATAATAGTAATAAAAGTAAGCTTAGTTTTCTAAGCAAAAATGAAGCTTATTTTGTGTGTTATATGAGCGTTTTTTCATTTCTATGCAAGAAATCATCTGTGATCTGTGTTTTTAGGCAAGAAATTGTCTAAAATTAATAACTCATTTTAAAACTGGTATAAAAATATTTACTATACAAAAGTTAATAATAATAATAATAATAATAATAATAATAATAATAATAATAATAATAATAATAATAATAATAATAGTAATAAAAGTAAGCTTAGTTTTCTATGCAAAAATGAAGCTTATTTTGTGTGTTATATGAGCGTTTACTCATTTCTATGTAAGAAATAATCTGTGATCTGTGTTTTTAGGCAAGAAATTGAATAAAATTAATAACTCATTTTAAAACTGGTATAAAAACATTTACTATACAAAAGTTAATAATAATAATAATAATAATAATAATAATAATAATAATAATAATAATAATAATAATAATAATAATAATAATAATAATAATAATAATAATAATAATAATAATAATAATAATAATAATAATAATGATAATAATACTTATAATAATGAATTTCTTTCTAAATTAAAGCTTAGTTTTTCTAAGCAAAAATGATGCTTATTTTGTGTTATCTGAGCGTTTTCTCATTTCTATGCAAGAGATCATCTGTGATCTGTGTTTTTAGACAAGAAATTGTCTAAAATTAATAACTCATTTTAAAACTGGTATAAAAACATTTACTATACAAAAGTTATAATCGGTTTTTAATAATAATTATATTAATAATAATAATAATAATAATAATAATAATAATAATAATAATAGTAATAATAATAATAAAAATAATAGTAATAATAATAATAATAATAATAATAATAATAATAATAATAATAATAATAATACTTTTAATAAGGAAAAATGGAGCTTATTTTGTGTGTTACATGAGCGTTTTCTCATTTCTATGCAAAAGATCATGTGTGATCTGTGTTTTTAGGCAATCTAAGCCATTTTATAGTTTTTAATATTTAACAAATATTTGCTTTAAAATAAAATGTTTGAAAAACTGAAATTAAACTAAATTAATTGTGTCTAACACTTTAGTAGAGGAAAAAGAAGAAGACATAAAAGTCACTAAAGGTTTCAGAGTCGTCTTTAATCGTCATATTAATAACAATAACATTAATAATAATAATACTAATAGTACTAAATTTGCTTATATGCAAACGCTTAATTAAGTTAACAGTTTTTTGGTTTCTTGCTTATATCTCGAAAACAGTTACTACTATCAATTTTTATCTTTTTACTAAAATTAAAGCTGATAAAATTTCCTACAAAATAGTAATTTGCATTTTTCATGTAGGACTAACCATAAGCGAGATATAAGTTTGAAAATAACTAATATTTAAAAAAAAGTGCTTGAACAGAAAATGTTTTGTGATTTAAAATACACTTAATTTATTGGGTCCAATACTTTATTAGAAGAAAATGGAGGTGACATAAAAGTCACTGAAGTCTTCAGAGTCGATTTTAAATGCTGCATTTTCGTCTTCGTCTCAAACATTGAAAACTGAATTACATTTTTGTTCAGTAACAGTTACAGTTTTCTTATTGGTTTTTTGCTTATATCTCGAAAACTGTTACTCCTATCAATTTTTATCTTTATTTCAAAATTAAAGCTGATAAAATTTCCTACAAAATCGTTATTTGCATTTTTCATGTAGGACCAACCATAAGCGAGTTATAGAGTTGGATATAAATAATCTTTAACAAAAATTTGCTTTAAAATAAAATGTTTGAAAAACCGATATTAAACTAAATTAATTGGGTCTAACACTTTAGTAGAGGAAAAAGGAGAAGACATAAAGTCACCAAAATCTTCAGAGTTGTTTTTAGTACTAAATTAGCTTATATGCAAGCGCTTTATTAAGTTAACAGTTTTTTGGTTTCTTGCTTATATCTCGAAAACAGTTACTACTATCAATTTTTATCTTTTTACTAAAATTAAAGCTGATAAAATTTCCTACAAAATAGTAATTTGCATTTTTCATGTAGGACTAACCATAAGCGAGATATAAGTTTGAAAATAACTAATATTTAAAAAAAAGTGTTTTAACAGAAAATGTCTTGGGATTTAAAATACACTTAATTTATTGGGTCCAATAGTTTATTAGAAGAAAAAAGAGGTGACATAAAAGTCACTGAAGTCTTCAGAGTCGATTTTAAATGCTGCATTTTCGTCTTCGTCTCAAACATTGAAAACTGAATTACATTTTTGTTCAGTAACAGTTACAGTTTTCTTATTGGTTTTTTGCTTATATCTCGAAAACTGTTACTCCTATCAATTTTTATCTTTATTTCAAAATTAAAGCTGATAAAATTTCCTACAAAATCGTTATTTGCATTTTTCATGTAGGACCAACCATAAGCGAGTTATAGAGTTGGATATAAATAATATTTAACAAAAATTTGCTTTAAAATAAAATGTTTGAAAAACTGAAATTAAACTAATTTAATTGGGTCTAACACTTTAGTAGAGGAAAAAGAAAAAGACATAAAAGTCACTAAAGGTTTCAGAGTCGTCTTTAGTCGTCATATTAATAACAATAACATTAATGATAATAATACTAATAGTACTAAATTTGCTTATATGCAAACGCTTAATTAAGGTAACAGTGTTTTGGTTTCTTGCTTATATCTCGAAAACAGTTACTCCTATCAATTTTTATCTTTTACTAAAATTAAAGCTGATAAAATTTCCTACAAAATAGTAATTTGCATTTTTCATGTAGGACTAACCATAAGCGAGATATAAGTTTGAAAATAACTAATATTTAAAAAAAAGTGCTTTAACAGAAAATGTCTTGTGATTTAAAATACACTTAATTTATTGGGTCCAATAGTTTATTAGAAGAAAAAGGAGGTGACATAAAAGTCACTGAAGTCTTCAGAGTCGATTTTAAATGCTGCATTTTCGTCTTCGTCTCAAACATTGAAAACTGAATTACATTTTTGTTCAGTAACAGTTACAGTTTTCTTATTGGTTTTTTGCTTATATCTCGAAAACTGTTACTCCTATCAATTTTTATCTTTATTTCAAAATTAAAGCTGATAAAATTTCCTACAAAATCGTTATTTGCATTTTTCATGTAGGACCAACCATAAGCGAGTTATAGAGTTGGATATAAATAATATTTAACAAAAATTTGCTTTAAAATAAAATGTTTGAAAAACTGAAATTAAACTAGTTTAATTGTGTCTACCACTTTAGTAGAGGAAAAAGAAAAAGACATAAAAGTCACTAAAGGTTTCAGAGTCGTCTTTAGTCGTCATATTAATAACAATAACATTAATAATAATAATATTAATAGTACTAAATTTGCTTATATGCAAACGCTTAATTAAGGTAACAGTGTTTTGGTTTCTTGCTTATATCTCGAAAACAGTTACTCCTATCAATTTTTATCTTATACTAAAATTAAAGCTGATAAAATTTTCTACAAAATAGTTATTTGCATTTTTCTTGTAGGACCAAGCATAAGCGAGTTATAGAGATGGATATAAATAATATTTAACAAAAATTTGCTTTAAAATAAAATGTTTGAAAAACTGAAATTAAACTAATTTAATTGGGTCTAACACTTTAGTAGAGGAAAAAGAAAAAGACATAAAAGTCACTAAAGGTTTCAGAGTCGTCTTTAGTCGTCATATTAATAACAATAACATTAATGATAATAATACTAATAGTACTAAATTTGCTTATATGCAAACGCTTAATTAAGGTAACAGTGTTTTGGTTTCTTGCTTATATCTCGAAAACAGTTACTCCTGTCAATTTTTATCTTTTTACTAAAATTAAAGCTGATAAAATTTCCTACAAAATAGTTATTTACATTTTTTTTGTAAGACCAACCATAAGCGAGTTATAGAGTTGGATATAAATAATCTTCAACAAAAATTTGCTTTAAAATAAAATGTTTGAAAAACCGAAATTAAACTAAATTAATTGAGTCTAACACTTTAGTATAGGAAAAAGGAGAAGACATAAAAGTCACCAAAGTCTTTAGAGTCTTTTTTAGTCGTCATTTTAATAACAATAACATTAATAATAATAATACTAATAGTACTAAATTTGCTTATATGAAAGCGCTTTATTAAGGTAACAGTTTTTTGGTTTTTTGCTTATATCTCGAAAACAGTTACTCCTATCAATTTTTATCTTTCTACTAAAATTAAAGCTGATAAAATTTCCTACAAAATAGTTATTTGCATTTTTTTTGTAGGACCAAGCATAAGCGAGTTATAGAGATGGATATAAATAATATTTAACAAAAATTTGCTTTAAAATAAAATGTTTGAAATACTGAAATTAAACTAAATTAATTGTGTCTAACACTTTAGTAGAGGAAAAAGAAAAAGACATAAAAGTCACTAAAGGTTTCAGAGTCGTCTTTAGTCGTCATATTAATAACAATAACATTAATAATAATAATACTAATAGTACTAAATTTGCTTATATGCAAGCGCTTAATTAAGGTAACAGTTTCTTGCTTATATCTCGAAAACAGTTACTCCTATCAATTTTTATCTTTTTACTAAAATTAAAGCTTATAAAATTTCCTACAAAATAGTTATTTGCATTTTTTATGTAGAACTAACCATAAGCGAGATATAAGTTTGAAAATAATTAATATTTAAAGAAAAAGTGCTTTAACAGAAAATGTCTTGTGATTTAAAATACACTTAATTTAATGGGTCCAATACTTTATTAGAAGAAAAAGGAGGTGACATAAAAGTCACCAAAGTTTTCAGAGTTGTTTTTAGTACTAAATTTGCTTATATGTAAGCCCTTAATTAAGGTAACAGTTTTTTGGTTTCTTGCATATATCTCGAAAACAGTTACTCCTATCAATTTTTATCTTTTCACTAAAATTAAAGCTGATAAAATTTCCTACAAAATAGTTATTTGCATTTTTTATGTAGGACTAACCATAAGCGAGATATATGTTTGTAAGTCGTCATATTAATAACAATAACATTAATAATAATAATACTAATATTACTAAATTTGCATATATGCAAGCGCTTAATTAAGATAACAGTTTCTTGCTTATATCTCGAAAACAGTTACTCCTATCAATTTTTATCTTTTCACTAAAATTAAAGCTGATAAAATTTCCTACAAAATAGTTATTCGCATTTTTTATGTAGGACTAACCATAAGCGAGATATAAGTTTGTAAATAATTAATATTTAAAAAAAAATTGCTTTAACAGAAAATATCTTGTGATTTAAAATACACTTAATTTAATGGGTCCAATACTTTATTAGAAGAAAAAGGAGGTGACATAAAAGTCACTGAAGTCTTCAGAGTCGTTTTTAAATGCTGCATTTTCGTCTTAGTCTCAAATATTGAAAACTGAATTACATTTTTGTTCAGTAACAGTTACTGTTTTCTTATTGGTTTTTTGCTTATATCTCGAAACCAGTTACTCCTATCAATTTTTACCTTTTTTTCAAAATTAAAGCTGATAAAATTTCCTACAAAATAGTTAATTGCATTTTTTTTGTAAGACCAACCATAAGCGAGTTATAGAGACGACTAAAAACGACTCTCAAGACTTTGGTGACTTTTATGTTTTCTCCTTTTTCCTATACTAAAGTGTTAGACTCAATTTATTTAGTTTAATTTCGGTTTTTCAAACATTTTATTTTAAAGCAAATTTTTGTTAATGATTATTTATATCCAACACTATAACTCGCTTATGGTTGGTCTTACAAAAAAAATGCAAATAACTATTTTGTAGCAAATTTTATCAGCTTTAATTTTGAAAGAAAGATAAAAATTGATAAGAGTAATTGTTTTCGAGATATAAGCAAAAAACCAAAGTGAAAACTGTTACAGTTACTGAACAAAAATGTAATTCAGTTTTCAATGTTTGAGACGAAGACGAAAATGCAGCATTTAAAAACGACTCTTAAAACTTCAGTGACTTTTATGTCTCCTCCCTTTTCTTCTAATAAAGTATTGGACCCAATAAATTAAGTGTATTATAAATCACAAGACATTTTCTGTCAAACACTTTTTTTTTAAATATTAATTATTTTCAAACTTATATCTCGCTTATGGTTAGTCCTACATAAAAAATGCAAATAACTATTTTGTAGGAAATTTTATCAGCTTTAATTTTTGTAAAAAGATAAAAATTGATAGGAGTAACTGTTTTCGAGATATAAGCAAGAAACCAAAACACTGTTACCTTAATTAAGCGTTTGCATATAAGCAAATTTAGTACTATTAGTATTATTATCATTAATGTTATTGTTATTAATATGACGACTAAAGACGACTCTGAAACCTTTAGTGACTTTTGTCTTTTTCTTTTTCCTCTACTAAAGTGTTAGACACAATTAAATTAGTTAAATTTCAGTTTTTCAAACATTTTATTTTAAAGCAAATTTTTGTTGAAGATTATTTATATCCAACTCTATAACTCGCTTATGGTTGGTCCTACATGAAAAATGCAAATACCGATTTTGTAGGAAATTTTATCAGCTTTAATTTTGAGATAAAGATAAAAATTGATAGGAGTAACAGTTTTTGAGATATAAGCAAAAAACCAATATGAAAACTGTAACTGTTACTGAACAAAAATGTAATTCAGTTTTCAATGTTTGAGACGAAGACGAAAATGCAGCATTTAAAATCGACTCTGAACACTTCAGTGACTTTTATGTCACCTCCTTTTTCTTCTAATAAACTATTGGACCCAATAAATTAAGTGTATTTTAAATCCGAAGACATTTTCTGTTAAAACACTTTTTTTTTAAATATTAATTATTTTCAAACTTATATCTCGCTTATGGTTAGTCCTACATGAAAAATGCAAATTACTATTTTGTAGGAAATTTTATCATCTTTAATTTTAGTAAAAAGATAAAAATTGATAGAAGTAACTGCTTTTGAGATATAAGCAAGAAACCAAAAAACTGTTACCTTAATTAAGCGCTTGCATATAAGCAAATTTAGTACTAAAAACAACTCTGAAGACTTTGGTGACTTTATGTCTTCTCCTTTTTCCTCTACTAAAGTGTTAGACCCAATTAATTTAGTTTAATATCGGTTTTTCAAACATTTTATTTTAAAGCAAATTTTTGTTAAAGATTATTTATATCCAACTCTATAACTCGCTTATGGTTGGTTCTACAAGAAAAATGCAAATAACGATTTTGTAGGAAATTTTATCAGCTTTAATTTTGAAAGAAAGATAAAAATTGATAGGAGTAACAGTTTTTGAGATATAAGCAAAAAACCAATAAGAAAACTGTAACTGTTACTGAACAAAAATGTAATTCAGTTTTCAATGTTTGAGACGAAGACGAAAATGAAGCATTTAAAATCGACTCTGAAGACTTCAGTGACTTTTATGTCACTTCCTTTTTCTTCTAATAAAGTATTGGACCCAATAAATTAAGTGTATTTTAAATCACAAGACATTTTCTGTTAAAGCACTTTTTTTTAAATATTAGTTATTTTCAAACTTATATCTCGCTTATGGTTAGTCCTACATAAAAAATGCATTTTACTATTTTGGAGGAAATTTTATCAGCTTTAATTTTAGTAAAAAGATAAAAATTGATAGGAGTAACTGTTTTCGAGATATAAGCAAGAAACCAAAAAACTGTTAACTTAATTAAGCGTTTGCATATAAGCAAATTTAGTACTATTAGTATTATTATTATTAATGTTATTGTTATTAATATGACGATTAAAGACGACTCTGAAACCTTTAGTGACTTTTATGTCTTCATCTTTTTCCTCTACTAAAGTATTAGACACAATTAATTTAGTTTAATTTCAGTATTTCAAACATTTTTTTTATTTTTATTATTTATTATTTATATCCAACTCTATAACTCGCTTATGGTTGGTCCTACAAGAAAAATGCAAATAACTATTTTGTAGGAAGCTTTATCAGCTTTAATTTTAAAAGAAAGATAAAAATTGATAGGAGTAACTGTTTTCGAGATATAAGCAAAAAACCACTAAGAAAACTGTAACAGTTACTGAACAAAAATGTAATTCAGTTTTCAATGTTTGAGAGGAAGACGAAAATGCAGCATTTACAAACGACTCTAAAGACTTCAGTGACCTTTCTGTCACCTCTTTTTTCTTCTAATAAAGTATTGGACCCAATAAATTAAGTGTATTTTAAATCACAAAACATTTTCTGTTGAAGCACTTTTTTTAAATTTTAATTATTTTCAAACTTATATCTCGCTTATGGTTAGTCCTACATTAAAAATGCAATTAACTATTTTGTAGGAAATTTTATCAGCTTTAATTTTAGTAAAAAGATAAAAATTGATAGGAGTAACTGTTTTCGAGATATAAGCAAGAAACCAAAAAATTGTTACCTGAATTAAGCGTTTGCATGTAAGCAAATTTAGTACTATTAGTATTATGATTATTAATGTTATTGTTATTAATATGAAGACTAAAAACGACTCTCAAGACTTTGGTGACTTTTATGTTTTCTCCTTTTTCCTCTACTAAAGTGTTAGACTCAATTAATTTAGTTTAATTTCGGTTTTTCAAACATTTTATTTTAAAGCAAATTTTTGTTAAAGATTATTTATATCCAACTCTATAACTCGCTTATGGTTGGTTTTACAAAAGAAATGCAAATAATTATTTTGAAGGAAATTTTATCAGCTTTAAATTTGAAAGAACGATAAAAATTGATAGGAGTAATTGTTTTCGAGATATTAGCAAAAAACCAAAGTGAAAACTGTTACAGTTACTGAACAAAAATGTAATTCAGTTTTCAATGTTTGAGACGAAGACGAAAATGCAGCATTTAAAAACGACTCTGAAGACTTCAGTGACTTTTATGTCACCTCCTTTTTTTTCTAATAAAATATTGGACCCAATAAATTAAGTGTATTTTGAATCACAAGACATTTTCTGTTAAAGCACTTTTTTTTTAAATAATAATTATTTTCAAACTTATATCTCGCTTATGGTTAGTTCTACATAAAAAATGCAAATAACTATTTTGTAGGAAATTTTATCAGCTTAAATTTTAGTAAAAAGATAAAAATTGATAGGAGTAACTGTTTTCGAGATATAAGCAAGAAACTGTTACCTTAATTAAGCGCTTGCATATAAGCAAATTTAGTAATATTAGTATTATTATTATTAATGTTATTGTTATTAATATGACGACTAAAAACGACTCTCAAGACTTTGGTGACTTTTATGTCTTCTCCTTTTTTCTCTACTAAAGTGTTAGTCTTAATTAATTTAGTTTAATTTCGGATTTTCAAACATTTTATTTTAAAGCAAATTTTTGTTAAAGGTAATTTATATCCAACTCTATAACTCGCTTATGGTTGGTTCTACAAAAAAAATGCGAATAACTATTTTGTAGAAAATTTTATCAGCTTTAATTTTGAAAGAAAGATAAAAATTGATAGGAGTAACTGTTTTCGAGATATAAGCAAAAAACCAATAAGAAAACTGTAACTGTTACTGAACAAAAATGTAATTCAGTTTTCAATGTTTGAGACAAAGACGAAAATGCAGCATTTAAAATCGACTCGGAAGACTTCAGTGACTTTTATGTCTCCTCCTTTTTCTTCTAATAAAGTATTGGACCCATTAAATTAAGTGTATTTTAAATCACAAGACATTTTCTGTCAAAGCACTTTTTTTTTAAATATTAATTATTTTTAAACTTATATCCCGCTTATGGTTAGTCCTACATAAAAAATGCAAACAACTATTTTGTAGGAAATTTTATCAGCCTTAATTTTTGTAAAAAGATAAAAATTGATAGGAGTAACTGTTTTCGAGATATAAGCAAGAAACTGTTGCCTTAATTAAGCGCTTGCATATAAGCAAATTTAGTAATATTAGTATTATTATTATTAATGTTATTGTTATTAATATGACGACTAAAAACGACTCTCAAGACTTTGGTGACTTTTATGTCTTCTCCCTTTTCCTCTACTAATGTGTTAGTCTTAATTAATTTAGTTTAATTTCGGATTTTCAAACATTTTATTTTAAAGCAAATTTTTGTTAAATATTATTTATATCCAACTCCATAACTCGTTTATGCTTGGTCCTACAAGATAAATGTAAATAACTATTTTGTTGGAAATTTTATCAGCTTTAATTTTGGAAAAAAGATAAAATTTGATAGGAGTAACTGTTTTCGAGATATAAGCAAAAAACCAATAAGAAAACTGTAACTGTTACTGAACAAAAATGTAATTCAGTTTTCAATGTTTGAGGCGAAGACGAAAATGTAGCATTTAAAAACGACTCTGAAGACTTCAGTGACTTTTATGTCACCTCCTTTTTCTTCTAATAAAGTACTGGACCCAATAAATTAAGTGTATTTTAAATCACAAGACATTTTCTGTTAAAGCACTTTTTTTTTAAATATTAATTATTTTCAAACTTATATCTCGCTTATGGTTAGTCCTACATGAAAAATGCAAATAAACATTTTGTAGGAAATTTTATCAGCTTAAATTTTAGTAAAAAGATAAAAATTGATAGGAGTAACTGTTTTCGAGATATAAGCATGAAACTGTTACCTTAATTAAGCGCTTGCATATAAGCAAATTTAGTAATATTAGTATTATTATTATTAATGTTATTGTTATTAATATGACGACTAAAAACGACTCTCAAGACTTTGGTGACTTTTATGTCTTCTCCTTTTTCCTCTACTAAAGTGTTAGTCTTAATTAATTTAGTTTAATTTCGGTTTTTCAAACATTTTATTTTAAAGCAAATTTTTGTTAAAGATTATTTATATCCAACTCTATAACTCGCTTATGGTTGGTCCTACAAAAAAAATGCGAATAACTATTTTGTAGAAAATTTTATCAGCTTTAATTTTGAAAGAAAGATAAAAATTGATAGGAGTAACTGTTTTCGAGATATAAGCAAAAAACCAATAAGAAAACTGTAACTGTTACTGAACAAAAATGTAATTCAGTTTTCAATGTTTGAGACAAAGACGAAAATGCAGCATTTAAAATTGACTCTGAAGACTTCAGTGACCTTTCTGTCACCTCCTTTTTCTTCTAATAAAGTATTGGACATAATAAATTAAGTGTATTTTAAATCACAAGACATTTTCTGTTAAAGCACATTTTTTTTTAAATATTAATTATTTTCAAACTTATATCTCGCTTATGGTTGTCCTACATGAAAAATGCAAATAACTATTTTGTAGGAAATTTTATCAGCTTTAATTTTAGTGAAAAGATAAAAATTGATAGGAGTAACTGTTTTCGAGATATAAGCAAGAAACCAAAAAACTGTTACCTTAATTAAGGGCTTGCATATAAGCAAATTTAGTACTAAAAACAACTCTGAAGACTTTGGTGACTTTTATGTCACCTCCTTTTTCTTCTAATAAAGTATTGAACCCATTAAATTAAGTGTATTTTAAATCACAAGACATTTTCTGTTAAAGCACTTTTTTTTAATATTAATTATTTTCAAACTTATATTTCGCTTATGGTTAGTTCTACATAAAAAATGCAAATAACTATTTTGTAGGAAATTTTATCAGCTTTAATTTTAGTAAAAAGATAAAAATTGATAGGAGTAACTGTTTTCGAGATATAAGCATGAAACTGTTACCTTAATTAAGCGCTTGCATATAAGCAAATTTAGTAATATTAGTATTATTATTATTAATGTTATTGTTATTAATATGACGACTAAAAACGACTCTCAAGACTTTGGTGACATTTATGTCTTCTCCTTTTTCCTCTACTAAAGTGTTAGTCTATTATTATTATTATTATTATTATTATTATTATTATTATTATTATTATTAGTTTTATTATTATTATTATTTTTATTATTATTATTATTATTATTAACTTTTGTATAGTAAATGTTTTTATACCAGTTTTAAAATGAGTTATTAATTTTAGCCAATTTCTTGCCTTAAAACTATCAAATGGCTTAGATTGCCTAAAAACACAGATCACACATGATCTTTTGCATAGAAATGAGAAAAGCTCATATAACACAAATTAAGCTTCATTTTTGCTTAGAAAACTAAGCTTACTTTTATTACTACTATTATTATTATTTTTATTATTATTATTATTACTATTATTTTTATTATTATTATTATTATTTATTATTATTATTATTATTATTATTATTATTATTATCATTATTATTATTATTATTATTATTATTATTATTATTATTATTATTATTATTATTAAAAACCGATTATAACTTTTGTATAGTAAATGTTTTTATACCAGTTTTAAAATGAGTTATTAATTTTAGACAATTTTTTGCCTAAAAAAACAGATCACAGATGATCTCTTGCATAGAAATGAGTATGACGACTAAAGACAACTCTAAGACTATAGTGACTTTTATGTCTTCCTTTTTCCTCTACTAAAGTGTTAGACACAATTAATTTAGTTTAATTTCAGTTTTTCAAACATTTTATTTTAAAGCAAATTTTTGTTAAATATTAAAAACTATAAAATGGCTTAGGTTGCCTAAAAACACAGATCACACATGATCTTTTGCATAGAAATGAGAAAACGCTCATGTAACACACAAAATAAGCTCCATTTTTCCTTATTAAAAGTATTATTATTATTATTACTTATGTTACTATTACTATTATTATTATTATTATTATTATTATTATTATTATTATTATTATTATTATTATTATTATTATTATTATTATTATTATTATTATTATTATTATTATTATTATTATTATTATTATTATTATTATTATTATTATTAATATTATTATTATTAAAAACCGATTATAACTTTTGTATAGTAAATGTTTTTATATACCAGTTTTAAAATGAGTTATTAATTTTAGACAATTTCTTGCCTAAAAACACAGATCACAGATGATCTCTTGCATAGAAATGAGAAAACGCTCAGATAACACAAAATAAGCATCATTTTTGCTTAGAAAAACTAAGCTTTAATTTAGAAAGAAATTCATTATTATAAGTATTATTATCATTATTATTATTATTATTATTATTATTATTATTATTATTATTATTATTATTATTATTATTATTATTATTATTATTATTATTATTATCATTATTATTATTATTATTATTATTAACTTTTGTATAGTAAATGTTTTTATACCAGTTTTAAAATGAGTTATTAATTTTATTCAATTTCTTGCCTAAAAACACAGATCACAGATGATCTCTTGCATAGAAATGAGAAAACGCTCATATAACACACAAAATAAGCTTCATTTTTGCTTAGAAAACTAAGCTTACTTTTATTACTATTATTATTATTATTACTATTATTATTATTATTATTATTATTATTATTATTATTATTATTATTATTATTATTAACTTTTGTATAGTAAATGTTTTTATACCAGTTTTAAAATGAGTTATTAATTTTAGACAATTTCTTGCCTAAAAACACAGATCACAGATGATCTCTTGCATAGAAATGAGAAAACGCTCATATAACACACAAAATAAGCTTCATTTTTGCTTAGAAAACTAAGCTTACTTTTATTACTATTATTATTTTCATTATTATTATTATTAATATTATTATTATTATTACTATTATTAATATTATTATTATTATTATTATTATTATTATTGTTATTATTATTATTAAAAACATATTAAACAGACAGAAAACGTCGTATTCTGACACAAAAAAACGAATTACGTTATAGACTTGACGAGAACGGCGTATCTCGGACTCTTATAGGACTCTTATAGGGTCAAAAAGTATCAGTGTGGATTAAAACAAATTATTTTTGTTGAGTCTCAGTCTGAATTGTTTATCAGTTCAAACAAAAACGGCTTATTTTAGACGATCTTTTGCTTTGAACAAGAAAACTTACGTCGAACAGACTAAAAAGGTATTAATCTGGCATAAAAGAGCAATTTATGTATCACTTTGAATAAAGGCAGCTAATCCTATTCGTTTCATTGCTTAAAATAGTCAAAATTGTTAATAAATCTAACAAAAACGCTGTATTCTAGCACAAAATACTAATTACATTATAGTTTCGACGAGAATAGCTTATTTGAAATGATTCTATGCTTCCAAACGAGTAAATTTTTATTAAACAGATGCCAAACATCATTTTTTGTCCTATAAAGACATTTTATATTGCAGTTTGTATTAAAACAAAATATTTTCGTTGATTCTTTGTTAGAAGCAGCAAACCTAACATTAAAGAATCAGAAAACTTTGTATTCGGACACAAACCACCGAATTTTGTATCAGTTTAGACAAAAACGGTTGATTTTCGACAATATTTTGCTTTGAACAAGAAAACTTATATCAAACTGACTAAAAACGTCTTATTTTAGCACAAAACAAAAGATTTGCGTTATAGTCTTAACGAGAGCTGTTAATTTCAAACTGTTCTATGCTTTGAAACGAGTAAACTTTCACTGTACAGCGGAAAAACATCTTATTTCGCCTTTTAAAAACGATTCATGCCACAATTTGGATAAAAACCAATTATTTTTGTTAATTCATTGTTACAAACATGAAACCTTACATCAAAGTAACTGAAAACCCTTTATTCAGGCACAGAAATTCGAATTACGTTTCAGTCTGGACAAAAACTGCTTACTTTAGACGATCCTTTGTTTTAAATACAAAAACTTACATTAAAAAGAATAAATACGTCTTATTCTGGCTGAAAACTGCAAATTATATATTACTCTAGATAAAAGCAATTTATCCTGATTACTCCTTTCCTTAGAATAGAGTAAACTTGTATAAAACTTAATGAAAACTTTAAATTTCGTCTCAAAGAAATAATTTACGTTATAGTTTTGACCAGCACTGTTTATTTCAAACGATTTTATGATTCGAAACTAATGAACTTTTATGGGGCAGATGCAAAACCACATATTACCATATAAAGCGTTGTTTTAAAGCAAATTATTACCTTTTGCAACAAGAAATTTCACGTCAAAGAAACTGAAAACATCGTATCCATGCACAAATATCGAATTACGTATCAGTTTAGGCAAATACAGCTTATTTTAAACGATTCCTTGCTATAAACAAGAAAAATTTTATCAAACATATTGAAAATGTCTTATTCTCGAAAATAAGAGCAAATTATGTATCAGTTTTAACAAAAGCGGATTACTCTGTTTGATTCTATGCTTAGAGTAGAATAAACTACTATAAAACGTAATGAAAACTCTATATTCAAGCTCAAAAGAACAAATTACGTTATAGTTTTGACAAAAAAAATTATTTCGGACGACTACATATTTCGAAGTAAGCAAACTTTAATTGAACAAGTGCAAAAGCTAATACTTTGCTTTAAAATAACGATTTATATGGTAATATGGTATTTTGCATCTGTCCTATAAAAGTTTACTCGTTTCGCTCCATTGAATCATTCGAAATAAATTATTTTGACACAACAACAACGAAAATAATTTGTTTTTGTTTAAACTGTAACATAAGTCGTTTTTATAAAACGAACTAAGACGTTTGGCATCTGTTTAGTGAAAGTTTTCTCGTTTGGGGGCATAAAATCGTTTGAAATTAAGAGTTCACAGTTTGGATTAAAACCAATGATTTTCGTTTATTCATTGTTACAAACAAGAAACCTTACATCAAAGAAACTGAAAACCTCTTATTCAGGCCCAGAAAATCAAATTACGTTTCAGTCTGGACACAAATTGCTTATTTTAGACGATTCTTTCTTTTGAACACGAAAACTTACATTAAAAAGATTAAAAACGTCTTATTCTGGCTCAAAACTGCAAATTATGTATTACTTTGGATAAAAGCAGTTTATCCTGATTACTCCTTTGCTTAGAATAGAGCAAACTTGTATAAAACTTAATGTAAACTTTAAATTTCGTCTCAAAGATATAATTTACGTTTAGTTTTGACCAGAACTGTTAATTTCAAACGATTTTATGCCCCAAACGAGAAAACTTTCACTAAACAGATGCCAAACGTCTTAGTTCGTTTTATATAAACGACATGTTACAGTTTAAACAAATAATTATTTTCGTTGTTGTGTCAAAATAATTTATTTCGAATGATTCAATGGAGCGAAACGAGTAAACTTTTATAGTACAGATGCAAAATACCATATTACCACATAAATCGTTATTTTAAAGCAAAGTATTAGCTTTTGCACTTGTTCAATTTTTTTTTCTCAAAACTATAACGTAATTTGTTCTTTTGAGCTTGAATATAAAGTTTTCATTACGTTTTATAGTAGTTTACTCTACTCTAAGCATAGAATCAAACAGAGTAATCCGCTTTTGTTAAAACTGATACATAATTTGCTCTTATTTTCAAGAATAAGACATTTTCAATATGTTTGATAAAATTTTTCTTGTTTATAGCAAGGAATCGTTTAAAATAAGCTGTATTTGCCTAAACTGATACGTAATTCGATATTTGTGCATGGATACGATGTTTTCAGTTTCTTTGACGTGAAATTTCTTGTTGCAAAAGGTAATAATTTGCTTTAAAACAACGCTTTATATGGTAATATGTGGTTTTGCATCTGCCCCATAAAAGTTCATTAGTTTCGAATCATAAAATCGTTTGAAATAAACAGTGCTGGTCAAAACTATAACGTAAATTATTTCTTTGAGACAAAATTTAAAGTTTTTATTAAGTTTTATACAAGTTTACTCTATTCTATGTAAAGGAGTAATCAGGATAAATTGCTTTTATCTAGAGTAATATATAATTTGCAGTTTTCAGCCAGAATAAGACGTTCTTAATCTTTTTAATGTAAGTTTTTGTATTCAAAACAAAGGATCGTCTAAAGTAAGCAGTTTTTGTCCAGACTGAAACGTAATTCGAATTTCTGTGCCTAAATAAGAAGTTTTCAGTTTCTTTGATGTAAGGTTTCTTGTTTGTAACAATGAATTAACAAAAATAATTGGTTTTTATCCAAACTGTGGCATGAATCAGCTTTAAGACTATAACGCAAATCTTTTGTTTTGTGATAAAATAAGACGTTTTTAGTCAGTTTGATATAAGTTTTCTTGTTCAAAGCAAAATATTGTCGAAAATCAACCGTTTTTGTCTAAACTGATACAAAATTCGGTGGTTTGTGTCCGAATACAAAGTTTTCAGATTCTTTAATGTTAGGTTTGCTGCTTCTAACAAAGAATCAACGAAAATATTTTGTTTTAATACAAACTACAATATAAAATGTCTTTATAGGACAAAACATGATGTTTGGCATCTGTTTAATAAAAATTTACTCGTTTGGAAGCATAGAATCATTCCAAATAAGCTATTCTCGTCGAAACTATAATGTAATTAGTATTTTGTGCTAGAATACAGCGTTTTTGTTAAATTTATTAACAGTTTTGTCTATTTTAAGCAATGAAACGCATAGGATTAGCTGCCTTTATCCAAAGTGATACATAAATTGCTCTTTTAGGCCAGATTAATACGTTTTTAGTCTGTTCGATGTAAGTTTTCTTGTTCAAAGCAAAAGATCGTCTAAAATAAGCCGTTTTTGTTTAAACTGATAAACAATTCAGACTGAGACTCAACAAAAATAATTTGTTTTAATCCAAACTGATACTTTTTCACCTTATAAGAGTCCTATAAGTGTCCGAGATACGCCGTTCTCGGCAAGTCTATAACGTAATTCGTTTTTTTGTGACAGAATACGACGTTTTCTGTCTGTTTAATATAAGTTTTTAATAATAATAATAATAACAATAATAATAATAATAATAATAATAATAATAATAATAATAATTTCTAAGCAAAAATGAAGCTTATTTTGTGTGTTATATGAGCGTTTTCTCATTTCTATGCAAGAGATCATCTGTGATCTGTGTTTTTAGGCAAGAAATTGAATAAAATTAATAACTCATTTTAAAACTGGTATAAAAACATTTACTATACAAAAGTTAATAATAATAATAATAATAATAATAATAATAATAATAATAATAATAATAATAATAGTAATAATAATAATAATAGTAATAAAAGTAAGCTTAGTTTTCTATGCAAAAATGAAGCTTATTTTGTGTGTTATATGAGCGTTTACTCATTTCTATGCAAGAAATAATCTGTGATCTGTGTTTTTAGGCAAGAAATTGAATAAAATTAATAACTCATTTTAAAACTGGTATAAAAACATTTACTATACAAAAGTTAATAATAATAATAATAATAATAATAATAATAATAATAATAATAATAATAATAGTAATAATAATAATAATAGTAATAAAAGTAAGCTTAGTTTTCTAAGCAAAAATGATGCTTATTTTGTGTTATCTGAGCGTTTTCTCATTTCTATGCAAGAGATCATCTGTGATCTGTGTTTTTAGACAAGAAATTGTCTAAAATTAATAACTCATTTTAAAACTGGTATAAAAACATTTACTATACAAAAGTTATAATCGGTTTTTAATAATAATTATATTAATAATAATAATAATAATAATAATAATAATAATAGTAATAATAATAATAAAAATAATAGTAATAATAATAATAATAATAATAATAATAATAATAATAATAATAATAATAATAATAATAGTAATAGTAACATAAGTAATAATAATAATAATACTTTTAATAAGGAAAAATGGAGCTTATTTTGTGGGTTACATGAGCGTTTTCTCATTTCTATGCAAAAGATCATGTGTGATCTGTGTTTTTAGGCAATCTAAGCCATTTTATAGTTTTTTATATTTAACAAATATTTGCTTTAAAATAAAATGTTTGAAAAACTGAAATTAAACTAAATTAATTGTGTCTAACACTTTAGTAGAGGAAAAAGAAGAAGACATAAAAGTCACTAAAGGTTTCAGAGTCGTCTTTAATCGTCATATTAATAACAATAACATTAATAATAATAATACTAATAGTACTAAATTTGATTATATGCAAAAACTTAATTAAGTTAACAGTTTTTTGGTTTCTTGCTTATATCTCGAAAACAGTTACTACTATCAATTTTTATCTTTTTACTAAAATTAAAGCTGATAAAATTTCCTACAAAATAGTAATTTGCATTTTTCATGTAGGACTAACCATAAGCGAGATATAAGTTTGAAAATAACTAATATTTAAAAAAAAGTGCTTTAACAGAAAATGTTTTGTGATTTAAAATACACTTAATTTATTGGGTCCAATACTTTATTAGAAGAAAATGGAGGTGACATAAAAGTCACTGAAGTCTTCAGAGTCGATTTTAAATGCTGCATTTTCGTCTTCGTCTCAAACATTGAAAACTGAATTACATTTTTGTTCAGTAACAGTTACAGTTTTCTTATTGGTTTTTTGCTTATATCTCGAAAACTGTTACTCCTATCAATTTTTATCTTTATTTCAAAATTAAAGCTGATAAAATTTCCTACAAAATCGTTATTTGCATTTTTCATGTAGGACCAACCATAAGCGAGTTATAGAGTTGGATATAAATAATCTTTAACAAAAATTTGCTTTAAAATAAAATGTTTGAAAAACCGATATTAAACTAAATTAATTGGGTCTAACACTTTAGTAGAGGAAAAAGGAGAAGACATAAAGTCACCAAAATCTTCAGAGTTGTTTTTAGTACTAAATTAGCTTATATGCAAGCGCTTTATAAAGTTAACAGTTTTTTGGTTTCTTGCTTATATCTCGAAAACAGTTACTACTATCAATTTTTATCTTTTTACTAAAATTAAAGCTGATAAAATTTCCTCCAAAATAGTAATTTGCATTTTTCATGTAGGACTAACCATAAGCGAGATATAAGTTTGAAAATAACTAATATTTAAAAAAATGTGTTTTAACAGCAAATGTCTTGGGATTTAAAATACACTTAATTTATTGGGTCCAATAGTTTATTAGAAGAAAAAAGAGGTGACATAAAAGTCACTGAAGTCTTCAGAGTCGATTTTAAATGCTGCATTTTCGTCTTCGTCTCAAACATTGAAAACTGAATTACATTTTTGTTCAGTAACAGTTACAGTTTTCTTATTGGTTTTTTGCTTATATCTCGAAAACTGTTACTCCTATCAATTTTTATCTTTATTTCAAAATTAAAGCTGATAAAATTTCCTACAAAATCGTTATTTGCATTTTTCATGTAGGACCAACCATAAGCGAGTTATAGAGTTGGATATAAATAATCTTTAACAAAAATTTGCTTTAAAATAAAATGTTTGAAAAACCGATATTAAACTAAATTAATTGGGTCTAACACTTTAGTAGAGGAAAAAGGAGAAGACATAAAGTCACCAAAGTCTTCAGAGTTGTTTTTAGTACTAAATTTGCTTACATGCAAGCGCTTAATTAAGGTAACAGTTTTTTGGTTTCTTGCTTATATCTCAAAAGCAGTTACTCCTATCAATTTTTATCTTTATCTCAAGATTAAAGCTGATAAAATTTCCTACAAAATCGGTATTTGCATTTTTCATGTAGGACCAACCATAAGCGAGTTATAGAGTTGGATATAAATAATCTTCAACAAAAATTTGCTTTAAAATAAAATGTTTGAAAAACCGATATTAAACTAATTTAATTGTGTCTAACACTTTAGTAGAGGAAAAAGAAAAAGACAAAAGTCACTAAAGGTTTCAGAGTCGTCTTTAGTCGTCATATTAATAACAATAACATTAATGATAATAATACTAATAGTACTAAATTTGCTTATATGCAAACGCTTAATTAAGGTAACAGTGTTTTGGTTTCTTGCTTATATCTCGAAAACAGTTACTCCTATCAATTTTTATCTTTTTACAAAAATTAAAGCTGATAAAATTTCCTACAAAATAGTTAATTGCATTTTTAATGTAGGACTAACCATAAGCGAGATATAAGTTTGAAAATAATTAAAATTTAAAAAAAAGTGCTTCAACAAAAAATGTCTTGTGATTTAAAATACACTTAATTTATTGGGTCTAATACTTTATTAGAAGAAAAAAGAGGTGACAGAAAGGTCACTGAAGTCTTTAGAGTCGTTTGTAAATGCTGCATTTTCGTCTTCCTCTCAAACATTGAAAACTGAATTACATTTTTGTTCAGTAACTGTTACAGTTTTCTTAGTGGTTTTTTGCTTATATCTCGAAAACAGTTACTCCTATCAATTTTTATCTTTCTTTTAAAATTAAAGCTGATAAAGCTTCCTACAAAATAGTTATTTGCATTTTTCTTGTAGGACCAACCATAAGCGAGTTATAGAGTTGGATATAAATAATAAATAATAAAAATAAAAAAAATGTTTGAAATACTGAAATTAAACTAAATTAATTGTGTCTAATACTTTAGTAGAGGAAAAAGATGAAGACATAAAAGTCACTAAAGGTTTCAGAGTCGTCTTTAATCGTCATATTAATAACAATAACATTAATAATAATAATACTAATAGTACTAAATTTGCTTATATGCAAACGCTTAATTAAGTTAACAGTTTTTTGGTTTCTTGCTTATATCTCGAAAACAGTTACTCCTATCAATTTTTATCTTTTTACTAAAATTAAAGCTGATAAAATTTCCTCCAAAATAGTAATTTGCATTTTTTATGTAGGACTAACCATAAGCGAGATATAAGTTTGAAAATAACTAATATTTAAAAAAAAGTGCTTTAACAGAAAATGTCTTGTGATTTAAAATACAATTAATTTATTGGGTCCAATACTTTATTAGGAGAAAAAGGAAGTGACATAAAAGTCACTGAAGTCTTCAGAGTCGATTTTAAATGCTTCATTTTCGTCTTCGTCTCAAACATTGAAAACTGAATTACATTTTTGTTCAGTAACAGTTACAGTTTTCTTATTGGTTTTTTGCTTATATCTCAAAAACTGTTACTCCTATCAATTTTTATCTTTCTTTCAAAATTAAAGCTGATAAAATTTCCTACAAAATCGTTATTTGCATTTTTCTTGTAGAACCAACCATAAGCGAGTTATAGAGTTGGATATAAATAATCTTTAACAAAAATTTGCTTTAAAATAAAATGTTTGAAAAACCGATATTAAACTAAATTAATTGGGTCTAACACTTTAGTAGAGGAAAAAGGAGAAGACATAAAGTCACCAAAGTCTTCAGAGTTGTTTTTAGTACTAAATTTGCTTACATGCAAGCGCTTAATTAAGGTAACAGTTTTTTGGTTTCTTGCTTATATCTCAAAAGCAGTTACTCCTATCAATTTTTATCTTTTTACTAAAATTAAAGCTGATAAAATTTCCTACAAAATAGTAATTTGCATTTTTCATGTAGGACTAACCATAAGCGAGATATAAGTTTGAAAATAATTAATATTTAAAAAAAAAGTGTTTTAACAGAAAATGTCTTTGGATTTAAAATACATTTAATTTATTGGGTCCAATAGTTTATTAGAAGAAAAAGGAGGTGACATAAAAGTCACTGAAATCTTCAGAGTCGATTTTAAATGCTGCATTTTCGTCTTCGTCTCAAACATTGAAAACTGAATTACATTTTTGTTCAGTAACAGTTACAGTTTTCATATTGGTTTTTTGCTTATATCTCAAAAACTTTAACTGTGTCTAACACTTTAGTAGAGAAAAAAGAAAAAAACATGAAAGTCACTAAAGGTTTCAGAGTTGTCTTTAGTTGTCATATTAATAACAATAACATTAATAATAATAATACTAATAGTACTAAATTTGCTTATATGCAAACGCTTAATTAAGGTAACAGTGTTTTGGTTTCTTGCTTATATCTCGAAAACAGTTACTCCTATCAATTTTTATCTTTTTACTAAAATTCAAGCTGATAAAATTTCCTACAAAATAGTTATTTGCATTTTTCATGTAGGACTAACCATAAGCGAGATATATGATTGAAAATAATTAATATTTAAAAAAAAAGTGCTTTAACAGAAAATGTCTTGTGATTTAAAATACACTTAATTTATTGGGTCCAATACTTTATTAGAAGAAAAAGGAAGTGACATAAAAGTCACTGAAGTCTTCAGAGTCGTTTCTAATGCTGCAGTTTCGTCTTCGTCTCAAACATTGAAAACCGAATTACATTTTTGTTCAGTAAAAGTCACAGTTTTCTTATTGGTTTTTTGCTTATATCTCGAAAACAGTTACTCCTATCAATTTTTATCTTTTTTTTAAAATTAAAGCTGATAAAATTTCCTACAAAATAGTTATTTGCATTTTTCTTGTAGGACCAACCATAAGCGAGTTATAGAGTTGGATATAAATAATATTTAACAAAAATTTGCTTTAAAATAAAATGTTTGAAAAACTGAAATTAAACTAATTTAATTGTGTCTAACACTTTAGTAGAGGAAAAAGAAGAAGACATAAAAGTCACTAAAGGTTTCAAAGTTGTCTTTAATCGTCATATTAATAACAATAACATTAATAATAATAATACTAATAGTACTAAATTTGCTTATATGCAAACGCTTAATTAAGGTAACAGTGTTTTGGTTTCTTGCTCATATCTCGAAAACAGTTACTCCTATCAATTTTTATCTTTTTACTAAAATTCAAGCTGATAAAATTTCCTACAAAATAGTTATTTGCATTTTTTATGTAGGACTAACCATAAGCGAGATATAAGATTGAAAATAATTAATATTTAAAAAAGAAGTGCTTTAACAGAAAATGTCTTGTGATTTAAAATACACTTAATTTATTAAATCCAATACTTTATTAGAAAAAAAAGGGAGTGACATATAAGTCACTGAAGTCTTCAGAGTCGATTTTAAATGCTTCATTTTCGTCTTCGTCTCAAACATTGAAAACTGAATTACATTTTTGTTCAGTAACAGTTACAGTTTTCTTATTGGTTTTTTGCTTATATCTCAAAAACTGTTACTCCTATCAATTTTTATCTTTCTTTCAAAATTAAAGCTGATAAAATTTCCTACAAAATCGTTATTTGCATTTTTCTTGTAGAACCAACCATAAGAGAGTTATAGAGTTGGATATAAATAATCTTTAACAAAAATTTGCTTTAAAATAAAATGTTTGAAAAACCGATATTAAACTAAATTAATTGGGTCTAACACTTTAGTAGAGGAAAAAGGAGAAGACATAAAGTCACCAAAGTCTTCAGAGTTGTTTTTAGTACTAAATTTGCTTACATGCAAGCGCTTAATTAAGGTAACAGTTTTTTGGTTTCTTGCTTATATCTCAAAAGCAGTTACTCCTATCAATTTTTATCTTTTTACTAAAATTAAAGCTGATAAAATTTCCTACAAAATAGTAATTTGCATTTTTCATGTAGGACTAACCATAAGCGAGATATAAGTTTGAAAATAATTAATATTTAAAAAAAAAGTGTTTTAACAGAAAATGTCTTTGGATTTAAAATACATTTAATTTATTGGGTCCAATAGTTTATTAGAAGAAAAAGGAGGTGACATAAAAGTCACTGAAATCTTCAGAGTCGATTTTAAATGCTGCATTTTCGTCTTCGTCTCAAACATTGAAAACTGAATTACATTTTTGTTCAGTAACAGTTACAGTTTTCATATTGGTTTTTTGCTTATATCTCAAAAACTTTAACTGTGTCTAACACTTTAGTAGAGGAAAAAGAAGAAGACATAAAAGTCACTAAAGGTTTCAAAGTTGTCTTTAATCGTCATATTAATAACAATAACATTAATAATAATAATACTAATAGTACTAAATTTGCTTATATGCAAACGCTTAATTAAGGTAACAGTGTTTTGGTTTCTTGTTCATATCTCGAAAACAGTTACTCCTATCAACTTTTATCTTTTTACTAAAATTCAAGCTGATAAAATTTCCTACAAAATAATTATTTGCATTTTTTATGTAGGACTAACCATAAGCGAGATATAAGATTGAAAATAATTAATATTTAAAAAAGAAGTGCTTTAACAGAAAATGTCTTGTGATTTAAAATACACTTAATTTATTGGGTCCAATACTTTATTAGAAGAAAAAGGAAGTGACATAAAAGTCACTGAAGTCTTCAGAGTCGTTTTTAAATGCTGCAGTTTCGTCTTCGTCTCAAACATTGAAAACTGAATTACATTTTTGTTCAGTAACAGTCACAGTTTTCTTATTGGTTTTTTGCTTATATCTCGAAAACAGTTACTCCTATCAATTTTTATCTTTCTTTCAAAATTAAAGCTGATAACATTTCCTACAAAATAGTTATTTGCATTTTTCTTGTGGGACCAACCATAAGCGAGTTATAAAGTTGGATATAAATAATATTTAACAAAAACTTGCTTAAAAATAAAATGTTTGAAATACTGAAATTAAACTAAATTAATTGTGTCTAACACTTTAGTAGAGAAAAAAGAAAAAGACATAAAAGTCACCAAAGTCTTCAAAATCGTTTTTAGTCGTCATATTAATAACAATAACATTAATAATAATAATACTAATAGTACTAAATCTGCTTATATGCAAGCGCTTTATTAAGGTAACAGTTTTTTGGTTTCTTGCTTATATCTCGAAAACAGTTACTCCTATGAATTTTTGTCTTTCTTTCAAAATTAAAGCTGATAAAATTTCCTACAAAATAGTTATTTGCATTTTTCTTGTAGGACCAACCATAAGCGAGTTATAGAGTTGGATATAAATACTTTTTAACAAAAATTTGCTTTAAAATAAAATGTTTGAAAAACTGAAATTAAACTAATTTAATTGTGTCTAATACTTTAGTAGAGGAAAAAGGAAAAGACATAAAAGTCACTAAAGGTTTCAGAGTTGTCTTTAGTTGTCATATTAATAACAATAACATTAATAATAATAATACTAATAGTACTAAATTTGCTTATATGCAAACGCTTAATTAAGGTAACAGTGTTTTGGTTTCTTGCTTATATCTCGAAAACAGTTACTCCTATCAATTTTTATCTTTTTACTGAAATTCAAGTTGATAAAATTTCCTACAAAATAGTTATTTGCATTTTTCATGTAGGACTAACCATAAGCGAGATATATGATTGAAAATAATTAATATTTAAAAAAAAGTGCTTTAACAGAAAATGTCTTGTGATTTAAAATACACTTAATTTATTGGGTCCAATACTTTATTAGAAGAAAAAGGAAGTGACATAAAAGTCACTGAAGTCTTCAGAGTCGTTTTTAAATGCTGCAGTTTCGTCTTCGTCTCAAACATTGAAAACTGAATTACATTTTTGTTCAGTAACAGTCACAGTTTTCTTATTGGTTTTTTGCTTATATCTCGAAAACTGTTACTCCTATCAATTTTTATCTTTATTTTAAAATTAAAGCTGATAAAATTTCCTACAAAATCGTTATTTGCATTTTTCATGTAGGACCAACCATAAGCGAGTTATAGAGTTGGATATAAATAATTTTTAACAAAAATTTGCTTTAAAATAAAATGTTTGAAAAACTGAAATTAAACTAATTTAATTGTGTCTAACACTTTAGTAGAGGAAAAAGAAAAAGACATAAAAGTCACTAAAGGTTTCAGAGTTGTCTTTAGTTGTCATATTAATAACAATAACATTAATAATAATAATACTAATAGTACTAAATTTGCTTATATGCAAACGCTTAATTAAGGTAACAGTGTTTTGGTTTCTTGCTTATATCTCGAAAACAGTTACTCCTATCAATTTTTATCTTTTTACTGAAATTCAAGTTGATAAAATTTCCTACAAAATAGTTATTTGCATTTTTCATGTAGGACTAACCATAAGCGAGATATATGATTGAAAATAATTAATATTTAAAAAAAAAGTGCTTTAACAGAAAATGTCTTGTGATTTAAAATACACTTAATTTATTGGGTCCAATACTTTATTAGAAGAAAAAGGAAGTGACATATAAGTCACTGAAGTCTTCAGAGTCGATTTTAAATGCTGCATTTTCGTCTTCGTCTCAAACATTGAAAACTGAATTACATTTTTGTTCTGAAACGGTAACAGTTTTTACTTTGGTTTTTTGCTTATATCTCGAAAACAGTTACTCCTATCAATTTTTATTTTTCTTTCAAAATTAAAGCTGATAACATTTCCTACAAAATAGTTTTTTGCATTTTTCTTGTAGGACCAACCATAAGCGAGTTATAAAGTTGGATATAAATAATATGTAACAAAAACTTGCTTAAAAATAAAATGTTTGAAATACTGAAATTAAACTAAATTAATTGTGTCTAACACTTTAGTAGAGAAAAAAGAAAAGGACATAAAAGTCACCAAAGTCTTCAGAATCGTTTTTAGTCGTCATATTAATAACAATAACATTAATAATAATAATACTAATAGTACTAAATCTGCTTATATGCAAGCGCTTTATTAAGGTAACAGTTTTTTGGTTTCTTGCTTATATCTCGAAAACAGTTACTCCTATGAATTTTTGTCTTTCTTTCAAAATTAAAGCTGATAAAATATTCTACAGAATAGTTATTTGCATTTTTCTTGTAGGACCAACCATAAGCGAGTTATAGAGTTGGATATAAATAATATTTAACAAAAATTTGCTTTAAAATAAAATGTTTGAAAAACTGAAATTAAACTAATTTAATTGTGTCTAACACTTTAGTAGAGGAAAAAGAAGAAGACATAAAAGTCACTAAAGGTTTCAAAGTTGTCTTTAATCGTCATATTAATAACAATAACATTAATAATAATAATACTGATAGTACTAAATTTGCTTATATGCAAACGCTTAATTAAGGTAACAGTGTTTTGGTTTCTTGCTCATATCTCGAAAACAGTTACTCCTATCAATTTTTATCTTTCTTTCAAAATTAAAGCTGATAACATTTCCTACAAAATAGTTATTTGCATTTTTCTTGTGGGACCAACCATAAGCGAGTTATAAAGTTGGATATAAATAATATTTAACAAAAACTTGCTTAAAAATAAAATGTTTGAAATACTGAAATTAAACTAAATTAATTGTGTCTAACACTTTAGTAGAGAAAAAAGAAAAAGACATAAAAGTCACCAAAGTCTTCAGAATCGTTTTTAGTCGTCATATTAATAACAATAACATTAATAATAATAATACTAATAGTACTAAATCTGCTTATATGCAAGCGCTTTATTAAGGTAACAGTTTTTTGGTTTCTTGCTTATATCTCGAAAACAGTTACTCCTATGAATTTTTGTCTTTTTTTCAAAATTAAAGCTGATAAAATTTTCTACAAAATAGTTATTTGCATTTTTCTTGTAGGACCAACCATAAGCGAGTTATAGAGTTGGATATAAATACTTTTTAACAAAAATTTGCTTTAAAATAAAATGTTTGAAAAACTGAAATTAAACTAATTTAATTGTGTCTAACACTTTAGTAGAGGAAAAAGGAAAAGACATAAAAGTCACTAAAGGTTTCAGAGTTGTCTTTAGTTGTCATATTAATAACAATAACATTAATAATAATAATACTAATAGTACTAAATTTGCTTATATGCAAACGCTTAATTAAGGTTACAGTGTTTTGGTTTCTTGCTTATATCTCGAAAACAGTTACTCCTATCAATTTTTATCTTTTTACTAAAATTCAAGCTGATAAAATTTCCTATAAAATAGTTATTTGCATTTTTCATGTAGGACAAACCATAAGCGAGATATATGATTGAAAATAATTAATATTTAAAAAAAAAGTGCTTTAACAGAAAATGTCTTGTGATTTAAAATACACTTAATTTATTGGGTCCAATACTTTATTAGAAGAAAAAGGAAGTGACATAAAAGTCACTGAAGTCTTCAGAGTCGTTTTTAAATGCTGCAGTTTCGTCTTCGTCTCAAACATTGAAAACTGAATTACATTTTTGTTCAGTAACAGTCACAGTTTTCTTATTGGTTTTTTGCTTATACCTCGAAAACAGTTACTCCTATCAATTTTTATCTTTCTGTCAAAATTAAAGCTGATAAAATTTCCTACAAAATAAATATTTGCATTTTTCTTGTAGGACCAACCATAAGCGAGTTATAGAGTTGGATATAAATAATATTTAACAAAAATTTGCTTTAAAATAAAATGTTTGAAAAACTGAAATTAAACTAATTTAATTGTGTCTAACACTTTAGTAGAGGAAAAAGAAGAAGACATAAAAGTCACTAAAAGTTTCAAAGTTGTCTTTAATCGTCATATTAATAACAATAACATTAATAATAATAATACTAATAGTACTAAATTTGCTTATATGCAAACGCTTAATTAAGGTAACAGTGTTTTGGTTTCTTGCTCATATCTCGAAAACAGTTACTCCTATCAATTTTTATCTTTCTTTCAAAATTAAAGCTGATAACATTTCCTACAAAATAGTTATTTGCATTTTTCTTGTGGGACCAACCATAAGCGAGTTATAAAGTTGGATATAAATAATATTTAACAAAAACTTGCTTAAAAATAAAATGTTTGAAATACTGAAATTAAACTAAATTAATTGTGTCTAACACTTTAGTAGAGAAAAAAGAAAAAGACATAAAAGTCACCAAAGTCTTCAGAATCGTTTTTAGTCGTCATATTAATAACAATAACATTAATAATAATAATACTAATAGTACTAAATCTGCTTATATGCAAGCGCTTTATTAAGGTAACAGTTTTTTGGTTTCTTGCTTATATCTCGAAAACAGTTACTCCTATGAATTTTTGTCTTTTTTTCAAAATTAAAGCTGATAAAATTTCCTACAAAATAGTTATTTGCATTTTTCTTGTAGGACCAACCATAAGCGAGTTATAGAGTTGGATATAAATAATTTTTAACAAAAATTTGCTTTAAAATAAAATGTTTGAAAAACTGAAATTAAACTAATTTAATTGTGTCTAACACTTTAGTAGAGGAAAAAGGAAAAGACATAAAAGTCACTAAAGGTTTCAGAGTTGTCTTTAGTTGTCATATTAATAACAATAACATTAATAATAATAATACTAATAGTACTAAATTTGCTTATATGCAAACGCTTAATTAAGGTAACAGTGTTTTGGTTTCTTGCTTATATCTCGAAAACAGTTACTCCTATCAATTTTTATCTTTTTACTAAAATTCAAGCTGATAAAATTTCCTACAAAATAATTATTTGCATTTTTTATGTAGGACTAACCATAAGCGAGATATAAGATTGAAAATAATTAATATTTAAAAAAGAAGTGCTTTAACAGAAAATGTCTTGTGATTTAAAATACACTTGATTTATTGGGTCCAATACTTTATTAGAAGAAAAAGGAAGTGACATAAAAGTCACTGAAGTCTTCAGAGTCGTTTTTAAATGCTGCAGTTTCGTCTTCGTCTCAAACATTGAAAACTGAATTACATTTTTGTTCAGTAACAGTCACAGTTTTCTTATTGGTTTTTTGCTTATATCTCGAAAACAGTTACTCCTATCAATTTTTATCTTTTTGTCAAAATTAAAGCTGATAAAATTTCCTACAAAATAGTTATTTGCATTTTTCTTGTAGGACCAACCATAAGCGAGTTATAGAGTTGGATATAAATAATATTTAACAAAAATTTGCTTTAAAATAAAATGTTTGAAAAACTGAAATTAAACTAATTTAATTGTGTCTAACACTTTAGTAGAGGAAAAAGAAGAAGACATAAAAGTCACTAAAGGTTTCAAAGTTGTCTTTAATCGTCATATTAATAACAATAACATTAATAATAATAATACTAATAGTACTAAATTTGCTTATATGCAAACGCTTAATTAAGGTAACAGTGTTTTGGTTTCTTGCTCATATCTCGAAAACAGTTACTCCTATCAACTTTTATTTTTTTACTAAAATTCAAGCTGATAAAATTTCCTACAAAATAATTATTTGCATTTTTTATGTAGGACTAACCATAAGCGAGATATAAGATTGAAAATAATTAATATTTAATAAAGAAGTGCTTTAACAGAAAATGTCTTGTGATTTAAAATACACTTAATTTATTAGGTCCAATACTTTATTAGAAAAAAAGGGGGTGACATATAAGTCACTGAAGTCTTCAGAGTCGATTTTAAATGCTGCATTTTCGTCTTCGTCTCAAACATTGAAAACTGAATTACATTTTTGTTCAGTAACTGTAACAGTTTTCACTTTGGTTTTTTGCTAATATCTCGAAAACAATTACTTCTATCAATTTTTATCGTTCTTTCAAAATTAAAGCTGATAAAATTTTCTTCAAAATAATTATTTGCATTTCTTTTGTAAGACCAACCATAAGCGAGTTATAGAGTTGGATATAAATAATCTTTAACAAAAATTTGCTTTAAAATAAAATGTTTGAAAAACCGAAATTAAACTAAATTAATTGAGTCTAACACTTTAGTAGAGGAAAAAGGAGAAAACATAAAAGTCACCAAAGTCTTGAGAGTCGTTTTTAGTCTTCATATTAATAACAATAACATTAATAATCATAATACTAATAGTACTAAATTTGCTTACATGCAAACGCTTAATTCAGGTAACAATTTTTTGGTTTCTTGCTTATATCTCGAAAACAGTTACTCCTATCAATTTTTATCTTTTTACTAAAATTAAAGCTGATAAAATTTCCTACAAAATAGTTAATTGCATTTTTAATGTAGGACTAACCATAAGCGAGATATAAGTTTGAAAATAATTAAAATTTAAAAAAAAGTGCTTCAACAGAAAATGTCTTGTGATTTAAAATACACTTAATTTATTGGGTCCAATACTTTATTAGAAGAAAAAAGAGGTGACAGAAAGGTCACTGAAGTCTTTAGAGTCGTTTGTAAATGCTGCATTTTCGTCTTCCTCTCAAACATTGAAAACTGAATTACATTTTTGTTCAGTAACTGTTACAGTTTTCTTAGTGGTTTTTTGCTTATATCTCGAAAACAGTTACTCCTATCAATTTTTATCTTTCTTTTAAAATTAAAGCTGATAAAGCTTCCTACAAAATAGTTATTTGCATTTTTCTTGTAGGACCAACCATAAGCGAGTTATAGAGTTGGATATAAATAATAAATAATAAAAATAAAAAAAATGTTTGAAATACTGAAATTAAACTAAATTAATTGTGTCTAATACTTTAGTAGAGGAAAAAGATGAAGACATAAAAGTCACTAAAGGTTTCAGAGTCGTCTTTAATCGTCATATTAATAACAATAACATTAATAATAATAATACTAATAGTACTAAATTTGCTTATATGCAAACGCTTAATTAAGTTAACAGTTTTTTGGTTTCTTGCTTATATCTCGAAAACAGTTACTCCTATCAATTTTTATCTTTTTACTAAAATTAAAGCTGATAAAATTTCCTCCAAAATAGTAATTTGCATTTTTTTATGTAGGACTAACCATAAGCGAGATATAAGTTTGAAAATAACTAATATTTAAAAAAAAGTGCTTTAACAGAAAATGTCTTGTGATTTAAAATACACTTAATTTATTGGATCCAATACTTTATTAGAAGAAAAAGGAAGTGACATAAAAGTCACTGAAGTCTTCAGAGTCGATTTTAAATGCTTCATTTTCGTCTTCGTCTCAAACATTGAAAACTGAATTACATTTTTGTTCAGTAACAGTTACAGTTTTCTTATTGGTTTTTTGCTTATATCTCAAAAACTGTTACTCCTATCAATTTTTATCTTTCTTTCAAAATTAAAGCTGATAAAATTTCCTACAAAATCGTTATTTGCATTTTTCTTGTAGAACCAACCATAAGCGAGTTATAGAGTTGGATATAAATAATCTTTAACAAAAATTTGCTTTAAAATAAAATGTTTGAAAAACCGATATTAAACTAAATTAATTGGGTCTAACACTTTAGTAGAGGAAAAAGGAGAAGACATAAAGTCACCAAAGTCTTCAGAGTTGTTTTTAGTACTAAATTTGCTTATATGCAAGCGCTTAATTAAGGTAACAGTTTTTTGGTTTTTTGCTTATATCTCAAAAGCAGTTACTCCTATCAATTTTTATCTTTTTACTAAAATTAAAGCTGATAAAATTTCCTACAAAATAGTAATTTGCATTTTTCATGTAGGACTAACCATAAGCGAGATATAAGTTTGAAAATAATTAATATTTAAAAAAAAAGTGTTTTAACAGAAAATGTCTTTAGATTTAAAATACACTTAATTTATTGGGTCCAATAGTTTATTAGAAGAAAAAGGAGGTGACATAAAAGTCACTGAAGTCTTCAGAGTCGATTTTAAATGCTGCATTTTCGTCTTCGTCTCAAACATTGAAAACTGAATTACATTTTTGTTCAGTAACAGTTACAGTTTTCATATTGGTTTTTTGCTTATATCTCAAAAACTGTTACTCCTATCAATTTTTATCTTTATCTCAAAATTAAAGCTGATAAAATTTCCTACAAAATCGGTATTTGCATTTTTCATGTAGGACCAACCATAAGCGAGTTATAGAGTTGGATATAAATAATCTTCAACAAAAATTTGCTTTAAAATAAAATGTTTGAAAAACCGATATTAAACTAATTTAATTGTGTCTAACACTTTAGTAGAGGAAAAAGAAAATGACAAAAGTCACTAAAGGTTTCAGAGTCGTCTTTAGTCGTCATATTAATAACAATAACATTAATGATAATAATACTAATAGTACTAAATTTGCTTATATGCAAACGCTTAATTAAGGTAACAGTGTTTTGGTTTCTTGCTTATATCTCGAAAACAGTTACTCCTATCAATTTTTATCTTTTTACAAAAATTAAAGCTGATAAAATTTCCTACAAAATAGTTATTTGCATTTTTTATGTAGGACTAACCATAAGCGAGATATAAGTTTGAAAATAATTAATATTTAAAAAAAAAGTGTTTGACAGAAAATGTCTTGTGATTTATAATACACTTAATTTATTGGGTCCAATACTTTATTAGAAGAAAAGGGAGGAGACATAAAAGTCACTGAAGTTTTAAGAGTCGTTTTTAAATGCTGCATTTTCGTCTTCGTCTCAAACATTGAAAACTGAATTACATTTTTGTTCAGTAACTGTAACAGTTTTCACTTTGGTTTTTTGCTTATATCTCGAAAACAATTACTCTTATCAATTTTTATCTTTCTTTCAAAATTAAAGCTGATAAAATTTGCTACAAAATAGTTATTTGCATTTTTTTTGTAAGACCAACCATAAGCGAGTTATAGTGTTGGATATAAATAATCATTAACAAAAATTTGCTTTAAAATAAAATGTTTGAAAAACCGAAATTAAACTAAATAAATTGAGTCTAACACTTTAGTATAGGAAAAAGGAGAAAACATAAAAGTCACCAAAGTCTTGAGAGTCGTTTTTAGTCGTCTCTATAATTCGCTTATGGTTGGTCTTACAAAAAAAATGCAATTAACTATTTTGTAGGAAATTTTATCAGCTTTAATTTTGAAAAAAAGGTAAAAATTGATAGGAGTAACTGGTTTCGAGATATAAGCAAAAAACCAATAAGAAAACAGTAACTGTTACTGAACAAAAATGTAATTCAGTTTTCAATATTTGAGACTAAGACGAAAATGCAGCATTTAAAAACGACTCTGAAGACTTCAGTGACTTTTATGTCACCTCCTTTTTCTTCTAATAAAGTATTGGACCCATTAAATTAAGTGTATTTTAAATCACAAGATATTTTCTGTTAAAGCAATTTTTTTTTAAATATTAATTATTTACAAACTTATATCTCGCTTATGGTTAGTCCTACATAAAAAATGCAAATAACTATTTTGTAGGAAATTTTATCAGCTTTAATTTTAGTGAAAAGATAAAAATTGATAGGAGTAACTGTTTTCGAGATATAAGCAAGAAACTGTTATCTTAATTAAGCGCTTGCATATATGCAAATTTAGTAATATTAGTATTATTATTATTAATGTTATTGTTATTAATATGACGACTTACAAACTTATATCTCGCTTATGGTTAGTCCTACATAAAAAATGCAAATAACTATTTTGTAGGAAATTTTATCAGCTTTAATTTTAGTGAAAAGATAAAAATTGATAGGAGTAACTGTTTTCGAGATATATGCAAGAAACCAAAAAACTGTTACCTTAATTAAGGGCTTACATATAAGCAAATATAGTACTAAAAACAACTCTGAAAACTTTGGTGACTTTTATGTCACCTCCTTTTTCTTCTAATAAAGTATTGGACCCATTAAATTAAGTGTATTTTAAATCACAATACATTTTCTGTTAAAGCACTTTTTCTTTAAATATTAATTATTTTCAAACTTATATCTCGCTTATGGTTAGTTCTACATAAAAAATGCAAATAACTATTTTGTAGGAAATTTTATAAGCTTTAATTTTAGTAAAAAGATAAAAATTGATAGGAGTAACTGTTTTCGAGATATAAGCAAGAAACTGTTACCTTAATTAAGCGCTTGCATATAAGCAAATTTAGTACTATTAGTATTATTATTATTAATGTTATTGTTATTAATATGACGACTAAAGACGACTCTAAAACCTTTAGTGACTTTTATGTCTTTTTCTTTTTCCTCTACTAAAGTGTTAGACACAATTAATTTAGTTTAATTTCAGTATTTCAAACATTTTATTTTAAAGCAAATTTTTGTTAAATATTATTTATATCCATCTCTATAACTCGCTTATGCTTGGTCCTACAAAAAAAATGCAAATAACTATTTTGTAGGAAATTTTATCAGCTTTAATTTTAGTAGAAAGATAAAAATTGATAGGAGTAACTGTTTTCGAGATATAAGCAAGAAACCAAAACACTGTTACCTTAATTAAGCGTTTGCATATAAGCAAATTTAGTACTATTAGTATTATTATTATTAATGTTATTGTTATTAATATGACGACTAAAGACGACTCTGAAACCTTTAGTGACTTTTATGTCTTTTTCTTTTTCCTCTACTAAAGTGGTAGACACAATTAAACTAGTTTAATTTCAGTTTTTCAAACATTTTATTTTAAAGCAAATTTTTGTTAAATATTATTTATATCCAACTCTATAACTCGCTTATGGTTGGTCCTACATGAAAAATGCAAATAACGATTTTGTAGGAAATTTTATCAGCTTTAATTTTAAAATAAAGATAAAAATTGATAGGAGTAACAGTTTTCGAGATATAAGCAAAAAACCAATAAGAAAACTGTAACTGTTACTGAACAAAAATGTAATTCAGTTTTCAATGTTTGAGACGAAGACGAAAATGCAGCATTTAAAATCGACTCTGAAGACTTCAGTGACTTTTATGTCACCTCCTTTTTCTTCTAATAAACTATTGGACCCAATAAATTAAGTGTATTTTAAATCACAAGACATTTTCTGTTAAAGCACTTTTTTTTAAATATTAGTTATTTTCAAACTTATATCTCGCTTATGGTTAGTCCTACATGAAAAATGCAAATTACTATTTTGTAGGAAATTTTATCAGCTTTAATTTTAGTAAAAGATAAAAATTGATAGGAGTAACTGTTTTCGAGATATAAGCAAGAAACCAAAACACTGTTACCTTAATTAAGCGTTTGCATATAAGCAAATTTAGTACTATTAGTATTATTATCATTAATGTTATTGTTATTAATATGACGACTAAAGACGACTCTGAAACCTTTAGTGACTTTTATGTCTTTTTCTTTTTCCTCTACTAAAGTGTTAGACCCAATTAAATTAGTTTAATTTCAGTTTTTCAAACATTTTATTTTAAAGCAAATTTTTGTTAAATATTATTTATATCCAACTCTATAACTCGCTTATGGTTGGTCCTACATGAAAAATGCAAATAACGATTTTGTAGGAAATTTTATCAGCTTTAATTTTGAAATAAAGATAAAAATTGATAGGAGTAACAGTTTTCGAGATATAAGCAAAAAACCAATAAGAAAACTGTAACTGTTACTGAACAAAAATGTAATTCAGTTTTCAATGTTTGAGACGAAGACGAAAATGCAGCATTTAAAATCGACTCTGAAGACTTCAGTGACTTTTATGTCACCTCTTTTTTCTTCTAATAAACTATTGGACCCAATAAATTAAGTGTATTTTAAATCCCAAGACATTTGCTGTTAAAACACTTTTTTTTAAATATTAGTTATTTTCAAACTTATATCTCGCTTATGGTTAGTCCTACATGAAAAATGCAAATTACTATTTTGTAGGAAATTTTATCAGCTTTAATTTTAGTAAAAAGATAAAAATTGATAGTAGTAACTGTTTTCGAGATATAAGCAAGAAACCAAAAAACTGTTAACTTAATAAAGCGCTTGCATATAAGCTAATTTAGTACTAAAAACAACTCTGAAGATTTTGGTGACTTTATGTCTTCTCCTTTTTCCTCTACTAAAGTGTTAGACCCAATTAATTTAGTTTAATATCGGTTTTTCAAACATTTTATTTTAAAGCAAATTTTTGTTAAAGATTATTTATATCCAACTCTATAACTCGCTTATGGTTGGTCCTACATGAAAAATGCAAATAACGATTTTGTAGGAAATTTTATCAGGTTTAATTTTGAAATAAAGATAAAAATTGATAGGAGTAACAGTTTTCGAGATATAAGCAAAAAACCAATAAGAAAACTGTAACTGTTACTGAACAAAAATGTAATTCAGTTTTCAATGTTTGAGACGAAGACGAAAATGCAGCATTTAAAATCGACTCTGAAGACTTCAGTGACTTTTATGTCACCTCCATTTTCTTCTAATAAAGTATTGGACCCAATAAATTAAGTGTATTTTAAATCACAAAACATTTTCTGTTAAAGCACTTTTTTTTAAATATTAGTTATTTTCAAACTTATATCTCGCTTATGGTTAGTCCTACATGAAAAATGCAAATTACTATTTTGTAGGAAATTTTATCAGCTTTAATTTTAGTAAAAAGATAAAAATTGATAGTAGTAACTGTTTTCGAGATATAAGCAAGAAACCAAAAAACTGTTAACTTAATTAAGCGTTTGCATATAAGCAAATTTAGTACTATTAGTATTATTATTATTAATGTTATTGTTATTAATATGACGACTAAAGACGACTCTGAAACCTTTAGTGACTTTTATGTCTTTTTCTTTTTCCTCTACTAAAGTGGTAGACACAATTAAACTAGTTTAATTTCAGTTTTTCAAACATTTTATTTTAAAGCAAATTTTTGTTAAATATTATTTATATCCAACTCTATAACTCGCTTATGGTTGGTCCTACATGAAAAATGCAAATAACTATTTTGTAGGAAATTTTATCAGCTTTAATTTTAGTGAAAAGATAAAAATTGATAGGAGTAACTGTTTTCGAGATATATGCAAGAAACCAAAAAACTGTTAACTTAATTAAGGGCTTACATATAAGCAAATATAGTACTAAAAACAACTCTGAAAACTTTGGTGACTTTTATGTCACCTCCTTTTTCTTCTAATAAAGTATTGGACCCATTAAATTAAGTGTATTTTAAATCACAAGACATTTTCTGTTAAAGCACTTTTTCTTTAAATATTAATTATTTTCAAACTTATATCTCGCTTATGGTTAGTTCTACATAAAAAATGCAAATAACTATTTTGTAGGAAATTTTATAAGCTTTAATTTTAGTAAAAAGATAAAAATTGATAGGAGTAACTGTTTTCGAGATATAAGCAAGAAACTGTTACCTTAATTAAGCGCTTGCATATAAGCAAATTTAGTACTATTAGTATTATTATTATTAATGTTATTGTTATTAATATGACGACTAAAGACGACTCTAAAACCTTTAGTGACTTTTATGTCTTTTTCTTTTTCCTCTACTAAAGTGTTAGACACAATTAATTTAGTTTAATTTCAGTATTTCAAACATTTTATTTTAAAGCAAATTTTTGTTAAATAATATTTATATCCATCTCTATAACTCGCTTATGCTTGGTCCTACAAAAAAAATGCAAATAACTATTTTGTAGGAAATTTTATCAGCTTTAATTTTAGTAGAAAGATAAAAATTGATAGGAGTAACTGTTTTCGAGATATAAGCAAGAAACCAAAACACTGTTACCTTAATTAAGCGTTTGCATATAAGCAAATTTAGTACTATTAGTATTATTATTATTAATGTTATTGTTATTAATATGACGACTAAAGACGACTCTGAAACCTTTAGTGACTTTTATGTCTTTTTCTTTTTCCTCTACTAAAGTGGTAGACACAATTAAACTAGTTTAATTTCAGTTTTTCAAACATTTTATTTTAAAGCAAATTTTTGTTAAATATTATTTATATCCAACTCTATAACTCGCTTATGGTTGGTCCTACATGAAAAATGCAAATAACGATTTTGTAGGAAATTTTATCAGCTTTAATTTTAAAATAAAGATAAAAATTGATAGGAGTAACAGTTTTCGAGATATAAGCAAAAAACCAATAAGAAAACTGTAACTGTTACTGAACAAAAATGTAATTCAGTTTTCAATGTTTGAGACGAAGACGAAAATGCAGCATTTAAAATCGACTCTGAAGACTTCAGTGACTTTTATGTCACCTCCTTTTTCTTCTAATAAACTATTGGACCCAATAAATTAAGTGTATTTTAAATCACAAGACATTTTCTGTTAAAGCACTTTTTTTTAAATATTAGTTATTTTCAAACTTATATCTCGCTTATGGTTAGTCCTACATGAAAAATGTAAATTACTATTTTGTAGGAAATTTTATCAGCTTTAATTTTAGTAAAAGATAAAAATTGATAGGAGTAACTGTTTTCGAGATATAAGCAAGAAACCATAACACTGTTACCTTAATTAAGCGTTTGCATATAAGCAAATTTAGTACTATTAGTATTATTATCATTAATGTTATTGTTATTAATATGACGACTAAAGACGACTCTGAAACCTTTAGTGACTTTTATGTCTTTTTCTTTTTCCTCTACTAAAGTGTTAGACCCAATTAAATTAGTTTAATTTCAGTTTTTCAAACATTTTATTTTAAAGCAAATTTTTGTTAAATATTATTTATATCCAACTCTATAACTCGCTTATGGTTGGTCCTACATGAAAAATGCAAATAACGATTTTGTAGGAAATTTTATCAGCTTTAATTTTGAAATAAAGATAAAAATTGATAGGAGTAACAGTTTTCGAGATATAAGCAAAAAACCAATAAGAAAACTGTAACTGTTACTGAACAAAAATGTAATTCAGTTTTCAATGTTTGAGACGAAGACGAAAATGCAGCATTTAAAATCGACTCTGAAGACTTCAGTGACTTTTATGTCACCTCTTTTTTCTTCTAATAAACTATTGGACCCAATAAATTAAGTGTATTTTAAATCCCAAGACATTTGCTGTTAAAACACTTTTTTTTAAATATTAGTTATTTTCAAACTTATATCTCGCTTATGGTTAGTCCTACATGAAAAATGCAAATTACTATTTTGTAGGAAATTTTATCAGCTTTAATTTTAGTAAAAAGATAAAAATTGATAGTAGTAACTGTTTTCGAGATATAAGCAAGAAACCAAAAAACTGTTAACTTAATAAAGCGCTTGCATATAAGCTAATTTAGTACTAAAAACAACTCTGAAGATTTTGGTGACTTTATGTCTTCTCCTTTTTCCTCTACTAAAGTGTTAGACCCAATTAATTTAGTTTAATATCGGTTTTTCAAACATTTTATTTTAAAGCAAATTTTTGTTAAAGATTATTTATATCCAACTCTATAACTCGCTTATGGTTGGTCCTACATGAAAAATGCAAATAACGATTTTGTAGGAAATTTTATCAGGTTTAATTTTGAAATAAAGATAAAAATTGATAGGAGTAACAGTTTTCGAGATATAAGCAAAAAACCAATAAGAAAACTGTAACTGTTACTGAACAAAAATGTAATTCAGTTTTCAATGTTTGAGACGAAGACGAAAATGCAGCATTTAAAATCGACTCTGAAGACTTCAGTGACTTTTATGTCACCTCCATTTTCTTCTAATAAAGTATTGGACCCAATAAATTAAGTGTATTTTAAATCACAAAACATTTTCTGTTAAAGCACTTTTTTTTAAATATTAGTTATTTTCAAACTTATATCTCGCTTATGGTTAGTCCTACATGAAAAATGCAAATTACTATTTTGTAGGAAATTTTATCAGCTTTAATTTTAGTAAAAAGATAAAAATTGATAGTAGTAACTGTTTTCGAGATATAAGCAAGAAACCAAAAAACTGTTAACTTAATTAAGCGTTTGCATATAAGCAAATTTAGTACTATTAGTATTATTATTATTAATGTTATTGTTATTAATATGACGATTAAAGACGACTCTGAAACCTTTAGTGACTTTTATGTCTTCTTCTTTTTCCTCTACTAAAGTGTTAGACACAATTAATTTAGTTTAATTTCAGTTTTTCAAACATTTTATTTTAAAGCAAATATTTGTTAAATATAAAAAACTATAAAATGGCTTAGATTGCCTAAAAACACAGATCACACATGATCTTTTGCATAGAAATGAGAAAACGCTCATGTAACACACAAAATAAGCTCCATTTTTCCTTATTAAAAGTATTATTATTATTATTACTTATGTTACTATTACTATTATTATTATTATTATTATTATTATTATTATTATTATTATTATTATTACTATTATTTTTATTATTATTATTACTATTATTATTATTATTATTATTATTATTATTAATATAATTATTATTAAAAACCAATTATAACTTTTGTATAGTAAATGTTTTTATACCAGTTTTAAAATGAGTTATTAATTTTAGACAATTTCTTGTCTAAAAACACAGATCACAGATGATCACTTGCATAGAAATGAGAAAACGCTCAGATAACACAAAATAAGCATCATTTTTGCTTAGAAAACTAAGCTTACTTTTATTACTATTATTATTATTATTATTATTATTAACTTTTGTATAGTAAATGTTTTTATACCAGTTTTAAAATGAGTTATTAATTTTATTCAATTTCTTGCCTAAAAACACAGATCACAGATTATTTCTTGCATAGAAATGAGTAAACGCTCATATAACACACAAAATAAGCTTCATTTTTGCATAGAAAACTAAGCTTACTTTTATTACTATTATTATTATTATTACTATTATTATTATTATTATTATTATTATTATTATTATTATTATTATTATTAACTTTTGTAGAGTAAATGTTTTTATACCAGTTTTAAAATGAGTTATTAATTTTATTCAATTTCTTGCCTAAAAACACAGATCACAGATGATCTCTTGCATAGAAATGAGAAAACGCTCATATAACACACAAAATAAGCTTCATTTTTGCTTAGAAATTATTATTATTATTATTATTATTATTATTATTATTATTATTATTATTATTATTATTATTGTTATTATTATTATTATTAAAAACTTATATTAAACAGACAGAAAACGTCGTATTCTGTCACAAAAAAACGAATTACGTTATAGACTTGCCGAGAACGGCGTATCTCGGACACTTATAGGACTCTTAGAAGGTGAAAAAGTATCAGTTTGGATTAAAACAAATTATTTTTGTTGAGTCTCAGTCTGAATTGTTTATCAGTTTAAACAAAAACGGCTTATTTTAGACGATCTTTTGCTTTGAACAAGAAAACTTACATCGAACAGACTAAAAACGTATTAATCTGGCCTAAAAGAGCAATTTATGTATCACTTTGGATAAAGGCAGCTAATCCTATTCATTTCATTGCTTAAAATAGACAAAACTGTTAATAAATCTAACAAAAACGCTGTATTCTAGCACAAAATACCAATTACATTATAGTTTCGACGAGAATAGCTTATTTGGAATGATTCTATGCTTCCAAACGAGTAAATTTTTATTAAACAGATGCCAAACATCATGTTTTGTCCTATAAAGACATTTTATATTGTAGTTTGTATTAAAACAAAATATTTTCGTTGATTCTTTGTTAGAAGCAGCAAACCTAACATTAAAGAATCTGAAAACTTTGTATTCGGACACAAACCACCGAATTTTGTATCAGTTTAGACAAAAACGGTTGATTTTCGACAATATTTTGCTTTGAACAAGAAAACTTATATCAAACTGACTAAAAACGTCTTATTTTAGCACAAAACAAAAGATTTGCGTTATAGTCTTAAAGCTGATTCATGCCACAGTTTGGATAAAAACCAATTATTTTTGTTAATTCATTGTTACAAACAAGAAACCTTACATCAAAGAAACTGAAAACTTCTTATTTAGGCACAGAAATTCGAATTACGTTTCAGTCTGGACAAAAACTGCTTACTTTAGACGATCCTTTGTTTTGAATACAAAAACTTACATTAAAAAGATTAAGAACGTCTTATTCTGGCTGAAAACTGCAAATTATATATTACTCTAGATAAAAGCAATTTATCCTGATTACTCCTTTACTTAGAATAGAGTAAACTTGTATAAAACTTAATAAAAACTTTAAATTTTGTCTCAAAGAAATAATTTACGTTATAGTTTTGACCAGCACTGTTTATTTCAAACGATTTTATGATTCGAAACTAATGAACTTTTATGGGGCAGATGCAAAACCACATATTACCATATAAAGCGTTGTTTTAAAGCAAATTATTACCTTTTGCAACAAGAAATTTCACGTCAAAGAAACTGAAAACATCGTATCCATGCACAAATATCGAATTACGTATCAGTTTAGGCAAATACAGCTTATTTTAAACGATTCCTTGCTATAAACAAGAAAAATTTTATCAAACATATTGAAAATGTCTTATTCTTGAAAATAAGAGCAAATTATGTATCAGTTTTAACAAAAGCGGATTACTCTGTTTGATTCTATGCTTAGAGTAGAGTAAACTACTATAAAACGTAATGAAAACTTTATATTCAAGCTCAAAAGAACAAATTACGTTATAGTTTTGAGAAAAAAAAATTGAACAAGTGCAAAAGCTAATACTTTGCTTTAAAATAACGATTTATGTGGTAATATGGTATTTTGCATCTGTACTATAAAAGTTTACTCGTTTCGCTCCATTGAATCATTCGAAATAAATTATTTTGACACAAAAACGAAAATAATTATTTGTTTAAACTGTAACATGTCGTTTATATAAAACGAACTAAGACGTTTGGCATCTGTTTAGTGAAAGTTTTCTCGTTTGGGGCATAAAATCGTTTGAAATTAACAGTTCTGGTCAAAACTAAACGTAAATTATATCTTTGAGACGAAATTTAAAGTTTACATTAAGTTTTATACAAGTTTGCTCTATTCTAAGCAAAGGAGTAATCAGGATAAACTGCTTTTATCCAAAGTAATACATAATTTGCAGTTTTGAGCCAGAATAAGACGTTTTTAATCTTTTTAATGTAAGTTTTCGTGTTCAAAAGAAAGAATCGTCTAAAATAAGCAATTTGTGTCCAGACTGAAACGTAATTTGATTTTCTGGGCCTGAATAAGAGGTTTTCAGTTTCTTTGATGTAAGGTTTCTTGTTTGTAACAATGAATAAACGAAAATCATTGGTTTTAATCCAAACTGTAAACTCTTAATTTCAAACGATTTTATGCCCCCAAACGAGAAAACTTTCACTAAACAGATGCCAAACGTCTTAGTTCGTTTTATAAAAACGACTTATGTTACAGTTTAAACAAAAACAAATTATTTTCGTTGTTGTTGTGTCAAAATAATTTATTTCGAATGATTCAATGGAGCGAAACGAGTAAACTTTTATAGGACAGATGCAAAATACCATATTACCATATAAATCGTTATTTTAAAGCAAAGTATTAGCTTTTGCACTTGTTCAATTAAAGTTTGCTTACTTCGAAATATGTAGTCGTCCGAAATAACTTTTTTTGTCAAAACTATAACGTAATTTGTTCTTTTGAGCTTGAATATAGAGTTTTCATTACGTTTTATAGTAGTTTATTCTACTCTAAGCATAGAATCAAACAGAGTAATCCGCTTTTGTTAAAACTGATACATAATTTGCTCTTATTTTCGAGAATAAGACATTTTCAATATGTTTGATAAAATTTTTCTTGTTTATAGCAAGGAATCGTTTAAAATAAGATGGATACGATGTTTTCAGTTTCTTTGACGTGAAATTTCTTGTTGCAAAAGGTAATAATTTGCTTTAAAACAACGCTTTATATGGTAATATGTGGTTTTGCATCTGCCCCATAAAAGTTCATTAGTTTCGAATCATAAAATCGTTTGAAATAAACAGTGCTGGTCAAAACTATAACGTAAATTATTTCTTTGAGACGAAATTTAAAGTTTTCATTAAGTTTTATACAAGTTTACTCTATTCTAAGGAAAGGAGTAATCAGGATAAATTGCTTTTATCTAGAGTAATATATAATTTGCAGTTTTCAGCCAGAATAAGACGTATTTATTCTTTTTAATGTAAGTTTTTGTATTTAAAACAAAGGATCGTCTAAAGTAAGCAGTTTTTGTCCAGACTGAAACGTAATTCGAATTTCTGTGCCTGAATAAGGGGTTTTCAGTTACTTTGATGTAAGGTTTCATGTTTGTAACAATGAATTAACGAAAATAATTGGTTTTTATCCAAATTGTGGCATGAATCGTTTTTAAAAGGCGAAATAAGATGTTTTTCCGCTGTACAGTGAAAGTTTACTCGTTTCAAAGCATAGAACCGTTTGAAATTAACAGCTCTCGTTAAGACTATAACGCAAATCTTTTGTTTTGTGCTAAAATAAGACGTTTTTAGAATGTTTGATATAAGTTTTCTTGTTCAAAGCAAAATATTGTCGAAAATCAACCGTTTTTGTCTAAACTGATACAAAATTCGGTGGTTTGTGTCCGAATACAAAGTTTTCAGATTCTTTAATGTTAGGTTTGCTGCTTCTAACAAAGAATCAACGAAAATATTTTGTTTTAATACAAACTGCAATATAAAATGTCTTTATAGGACAAAAAATGATGTTTGGCATCTGTTTAATAAAAATTTACTCGTTTGGAAGCATAGAATCATTTCAAATAAGCTATTCTCGTCGAAACTATAATGTAATTAGTATTTTGTGCTAGAATACAGCGTTTTTGTTAGATTTATTAACAATTTTGTCTATTTTAAGCAATGAAACGAATAGGATTAGCTGCCTTTATTCAAAGTGATACATAAATTGCTCTTTTATGCCAGATTAATACCTTTTTAGTCTGTTCGACGTAAGTTTTCTTGTTCAAAGCAAAAGATCGTCTAAAATAAGCCGTTTTTGTTTGAACTGATAAACAATTCAGACTGAGACTCAACAAAAATAATTTGTTTTAATCCACACTGATACTTTTTGACCCTATAAGAGTCCTATAAGAGTCCGAGATACGCCGTTCTCGTCAAGTCTATAACGTAATTCGTTTTTTTGTGTCAGAATACGACGTTTTCTGTCTGTTTAATATGTTTTTAATAATAATAATAACAATAATAATAATAATAATAATAATAATATTAATAATAGTAATAATAATAATAATATTAATAATAATAATAATGAAAATAATAATAGTAATAAAAGTAAGCTTAGTTTTCTAAGCAAAAATGAAGCTTATTTTGTGTGTTATATGAGCGTTTTCTCATTTCTATGCAAGAGATCATCTGTGATCTGTGTTTTTAGGCAAGAAATTGTCTAAAATTAATAACTCATTTTAAAACTGGTATAAAAACATTTACTATACAAAAGTTAATAATAATAATAATAATAATAATAATAATAATAATAATAATAATAATAGTAATAAAAGTAAGCTTAGTTTTCTAAGCAAAAATGAAGCTTATTTTGTGTGTTATATGAGCGTTTTCTCATTTCTATGCAAGAGATCATCTGTGATCTGTGTTTTTAGGCAAGAAATTGAATAAAATTAATAACTCATTTTAAAACTGGTATAAAAACATTTACTATACAAAACTTAATAATAATAATAATAATAATAATGATAATAATAATAATAATAATAATAATAATAATAATAATAATAATAATAATAATAATAATAATAATAATAATAATAATAATAATAATAATAATGATAATAATACTTATAATAATGAATTTCTTTCTAAATTAAAGCTTAGTTTTTCTAAGCAAAAATGATGCTTATTTTGTGTTATCTGAGCGTTTTCTCATTTCTATGCAAGAGATCATCTGTGATCTGTGTTTTTAGGCAAGAAATTGTCTAAAATTAATAACTCATTTTAAAACTGGTATAAAAACATTTACTATACAAAAGTTATAATCGGTTTTTAATAATAATAATATTAATAATAATAATAATAGTAATAATAATAATAATAATAATAATAATAATAATAATAATAATAATAATAATAATAATAGTAATAGTAACATAAGTAATAATAATAATAATACTTTTAATAAGGAAAAATGGAGCTTATTTTGTGTGTTACATGAGCGTTTTCTCATTTCTATGCAAAAGATCATGTGTGATCTGTGTTTTTAGGCAACCTAAGCCATTTTATAGTTTTTAATATTTAACAAAAATTTGCTTTAAAATAAAATGTTTGAAAAACTGAAATTAAACTAAATTAATTGTGTCTAACACTTTAGTAGAGGAAAAAGGAGGAGACATAAAAGTCACTATAGTCTTAGAGTTGTCTTTAGTCGTCATACTCATTTCTATGCAAGAGATCATCTGTGATCTGTTTTTTTAGGCAATCTAAGCCATTTGATAGTTTTAAGGCAAGAAATTGGCTAAAATTAATAACTCATTTTAAAACTGGTATAAAAACATTTACTATACAAAAGTTAATAATAATAATAATAATAAAAATAATAATAATAATAAAACTAATAATAATAATAATAATAATAATAATAATAATAATAATAATAATAATAATAGACTAACACTTTAGTAGAGGAAAAAGGAGAAGACATAAATGTCACCAAAGTCTTGAGAGTCGTTTTTAGTCGTCATATTAATAACAATAACATTAATAATAATAATACTAATATTACTAAATTTGCTTATATGCAAGCGCTTAATTAAGGTAACAGTTTCATGCTTATATCTCGAAAACAGTTACTCCTATCAATTTTTATCTTTTTACTAAAATTAAAGCTGATAAAATTTCCTACAAAATAGTTATTTGCATTTTTTATGTAGAACTAACCATAAGCGAAATATAAGTTTGAAAATAATTAATATTAAAAAAAAGTGCTTTAACAGAAAATGTCTTGTGATTTAAAATACACTTAATTTAATGGGTTCAATACTTTATTAGAAGAAAAAGGAGGTGACATAAAAGTCACCAAAGTCTTCAGAGTTGTTTTTAGTACTAAATTTGCTTATATGCAAGCCCTTAATTAAGGTAACAGTTTTTTGGTTTCTTGCTTATATCTCGAAAACAGTTACTCCTATCAATTTTTATCTTTTCACTAAAATTAAAGCTGATAAAATTTCCTACAAAATAGTTATTTGCATTTTTCATGTAGGACAACCATAAGCGAGATATAAGTTTGAAAATAATTAATATTTAAAAAAAAATGTGCTTTAACAGAAAATGTCTTGTGATTTAAAATACACTTAATTTATTATGTCCAATAATTTATTAGAAGAAAAAGGAGGTGACAGAAAGGTCACTGAAGTCTTCAGAGTCAATTTTAAGTGCTGCATTTTCGTCTTTGTCTCAAACATTGAAAACTGAATTACATTTTTGTTCAGTAACAGTTACAGTTTTCTTATTGGTTTTTTGCTTATATCTCGAAAACAGTTACTCCTATCAATTTTTATCTTTCTTTCAAAATTAAAGCTGATAAAATTTTCTACAAAATAGTTATTCGCATTTTTTTTGTAGGACCAACCATAAGCGAGTTATAGAGTTGGATATAAATAATCTTTAACAAAAATTTGCTTTAAAATAAAATGTTTGAAAAACCGAAATTAAACTAAATTAATTAAGACTAACACTTTAGTAGAGGAAAAAGGAGAAGACATAAAAGTCACCAAAGTCTTGAGAGTCGTTTTTAGTCGTCATATTAATAACAATAACATTAATAATAATAATACTAATATTACTAAATTTGCTTATATGCAAGCGCTTAATTAAGGTAACAGTTTCATGCTTATATCTCGAAAACAGTTACTCCTATCAATTTTTATCTTTTTACTAAAATTTAAGCTGATAAAATTTCCTACAAAATGTTTATTTGCATTTTTCATGTAGGACTAACCATAAGCGAGATATAAGTTTGAAAATAATTAATATTTAAAAAAAAAGTGCTTTAACAGAAAATGTCTTGTGATTTAAAATACACTTAATTTAATGGGTTCAATACTTTATTAGAAGAAAAAGGAGGTGACATAAAAGTCACCAAAGTCTTCAGAGTTGTTTTTAGTACTAAATTTGCTTATATGCAAGCCCTTAATTAAGGTAACAGTTTTTTGGTTTCTTGCTTATATCTCGAAAACAGTTACTCCTATCAATTTTTATCTTTTCACTAAAATTAAAGCTGATAAAATTTCCTACAAAATAGTTATTTGCATTTTTCATGTAGGACAACCATAAGCGAGATATAAGTTTGAAAATAATTAATATTTAAAAAAAAATGTGCTTTAACAGAAAATGTCTTGTGATTTAAAATACACTTAATTTATTATGTCCAATAATTTATTAGAAGAAAAAGGAGGTGACAGAAAGGTCACTGAAGTCTTCAGAGTCAATTTTAAGTGCTGCATTTTCGTCTTTGTCTCAAACATTGAAAACTGAATTACATTTTTGTTCAGTAACAGTTACAGTTTTCTTATTGGTTTTTTGCTTATATCTCGAAAACAGTTACTCCTATCAATTTTTATCTTTCTTCCAAAATTAAAGCTGATAAAATTTTCTACAAAATAGTTATTCGCATTTTTTTTGTAGGACCAACCATAAGCGAGTTATAGAGTTGGATATAAATAATCTTTAACAAAAATTTGCTTTAAAATAAAATGTTTGAAAAACCGAAATTAAACTAAATTAATTAAGACTAACACTTTAGTAGAGGAAAAAGGAGAAGACATAAAAGTCACCAAAGTCTTGAGAGTCGTTTTTAGTCGTCATATTAATAACAATAACATTAATAATAATAATACTAATATTACTAAATTTGCTTATATGCAAGCGCTTAATTAAGGTAACAGTTTCATGCTTATATCTCGAAAACAGTTACTCCTATCAATTTTTATCTTTTTACTAAAATTTAAGCTGATAAAATTTCCTACAAAATGTTTATTTGCATTTTTCATGTAGGACTAACCATAAGCGAGATATAAGTTTGAAAATAATTAATATTTAAAAAAAAAGTGCTTTAACAGAAAATGTCTTGTGATTTAAAATACACTTAATTTATTGGGTCCAGTACTTTATTAGAAGAAAAAGGAGGTGACATAAAAGTCACTGAAGTCTTCAGAGTCGTTTTTAAATGCTACATTTTCGTCTTCGCCTCAAACATTGAAAACTGAATTAAATTTTTGTTCAGTAACAGTTACAGTTTTCTTATTGGTTTTTTGCTTATATCTCGAAAACAGTTACTCCTATCAAATTTTATCTTTTTTCCAAAATTAAAGCTGATAAATTTTCCAACAAAATAGTTATTTACATTTATCTTGTAGGACCAAGCATAAACGAGTTATGGAGTTGGATATAAATAATATTTAACAAAAATTTGCTTTAAAATAAAATGTTTGAAAATCCGAAATTAAACTAAATTAATTAAGACTAACACATTAGTAGAGGAAAAGGGAGAAGACATAAAAGTCACCAAAGTCTTGAGAGTCGTTTTTAGTCGTCATATTAATAACAATAACATTAATAATAATAATACTAATATTACTAAATTTGCTTATATGCAAGCGCTTAATTAAGGCAACAGTTTCTTGCTTATATCTCGAAAACAGTTACTCCTATCAATTTTTATCTTTTTACAAAAATTAAGGCTGATAAAATTTCCTACAAAATAGTTGTTTGCATTTTTTATGTAGGACTAACCATAAGCGGGATATAAGTTTGAAAATAATTAATATTTAAAAAAAAGTGCTTTGACAGAAAATGTCTTGTGATTTAAAATACACTTAATTTAATGGGTCCAATACTTTATTAGAAGAAAAAGGAGAAGACATAAAAGTCACTGAAGTCTTCCGAGTCGATTTTAAATGCTGCATTTTCGTCTTTGTCTCAAACATTGAAAACTGAATTACATTTTTGTTCAGTAACAGTTACAGTTTTCTTATTGTTTTTTTGCTTATATCTCGAAAACAGTTACTCCTATCAATTTTTATCTTTCTTTCAAAATTAAAGCTGATAAAATTTTCTACAAAATAGTTATTCGCATTTTTTTTGTAGAACCAACCATAAGCGAGTTATAGAGTTGGATATAAATTACCTTTAACAAAAATTTGCTTTAAAATAAAATGTTTGAAAATCCGAAATTAAACTAAATTAATTAAGACTAACACTTTAGTAGAGAAAAAAGGAGAAGACATAAAAGTCACCAAAGTCTTGAGAGTCGTTTTTAGTCGTCATATTAATAACAATAACATTAATAATAATAATACTAATATTACTAAATTTGCTTATATGCAAGCGCTTAATTAAGGTAACAGTTTCTTGCTTATATCTCGAAAACAGTTACTCCTATCAATTTTTATCTTTTTACTAAAATTTAAGCTGATAAAATTTCCTACAAAATAGTTATTTGCATTTTTTATGTAGAACTAACCATAAGCGAGATATAAGTTTGAAAATAATTATTATTTAAAAAAAAAGTGCTTTAACAGAAAATGTCTTGTGATTCAAAATACACTTAATTTATTGGGTCCAATATTTTATTAGAAAAAAAGGGAGGTGACATAAAAGTCACTGAAGTCTTCAGAGTCGTTTTTAAATGCTGCATTTTCGTCTTCGTCTCAAACATTGAAAACTGAATTACATTTTTGTTCAGTAACTGTAACAGTTTTCACTTTGGTTTTTTGCTAATATCTCGAAAACAATTACTCCTATCAATTTTTATCGTTCTTTCAAATTTAAAGCTGATAAAATTTCCTTCAAAATAATTATTTGCATTTTTTTTGTAAAACCAACCATAAGCGAGTTATAGAGTTGGATATAAATAATCTTTAACAAAAATTTGCTTTAAAATAAAATGTTTGAAAAACCGAAATTAAACTAAATTAATTGAGTCTAACACTTTAGTAGAGGAAAAAGGAGAAAACATAAAAGTCACCAAAGTCTTGAGAGTCGTTTTTAGTCTTCATATTAATAACAATAACATTAATAATCATAATACTAATAGTACTAAATTTGCTTACATGCAAACGCTTAATTCAGGTAACAATTTTTTGGTTTCTTGCTTATATCTCGAAAACAGTTACTCCTATCAATTTTTATCTTTTTACTAAAATTAAAGCTGATAAAATTTCCTACAAAATAGTTAATTGCATTTTTAATGTAGGACTAACCATAAGCGAGATATAAGTTTGAAAATAATTAAAATTTAAAAAAAAGTGCTTCAACAGAAAATGTTTTGTGATTTAAAATACACTTAATTTATTGGGTCTTCATTAGAAGAAAAAAGAGGTGACAGAAAGGTCACTGAAGTCTTTAGAGTCGTTTGTAAATGCTGCATTTTCGTCTTCCTCTCAAACATTGAAAACTGAATTACATTTTTGTTCAGTAACTGTTACAGTTTTCTTAGTGGTTTTTTGCTTATATCTCGAAAACAGTTACTCCTATCAATTTTTATCTTTCTTTTAAAATTAAAGCTGATAAAGCTTCCTACAAAATAGTTATTTGCATTTTTCTTGTAGGACCAACCATAAGCGAGTTATAGAGTTGGATATAAATAATAAATAATAAAAATAAAAAAAATGTTTGAAATACTGAAATTAAACTAAATTAATTGTGTCTAATACTTTAGTAGAGGAAAAAGATGAAGACATAAAAGTCACTAAAGGTTTCAGAGTCGTCTTTAATCGTCATATTAATAACAATAACATTAATAATAATAATACTAATAGTACTAAATTTGCTTATATGCAAACGCTTAATTAAGTTAACAGTTTTTTGGTTTCTTGCTTATATCTCGAAAACAGTTACTCCTATCAATTTTTATCTTTTTACTAAAATTAAAGCTGATAAAATTTCCTCCAAAATAGTAAAATGCATTTTTTATGTAGGACTAACCATAAGCGAGATATAAGTTTGAAAATAACTAATATTTAAAAAAAAGTGCTTTAACAGAAAATGTCTTGTGATTTAAAATACACTTAATTTATTGGGTCCAATACTTTATTAGAAGAAAAAGGAAGTGACATAAAAGTCACTGAAGTCTTCAGAGTCGATTTTAAATGCTTCATTTTCGTCTTCGTCTCAAACATTGAAAACTGAATTACATTTTTGTTCAGTAACAGTTACAGTTTTCTTATTGGTTTTTTGCTTATATCTCAAAAACTGTTACTCCTATCAATTTTTATCTTTCTTTCAAAATTAAAGCTGATAAAATTTCCTACAAAATCGTTATTTGCATTTTTCTTGTAGAACCAACCATAAGCGAGTTATAGAGTTGGATATAAATAATCTTTAACAAAAATTTGCTTTAAAATAAAATGTTTGAAAAACCGATATTAAACTAAATTAATTGGGTCTCACACTTTAGTAGAGGAAAAAGGAGAAGACATAAAGTCACCAAAGTCTTCAGAGTTGTTTTTAGTACTAAATTTGCTTATATGCAAGCGCTTAATTAAGGTAACAGTTTTTTGGTTTCTTGCTTATATCTCAAAAGCAGTTACTTCTATCAATTTTTATCTTTTTACTAAAATTAAAGATGATAAAATTTTCTACAAAATAGTAATTTGCATTTTTCATGTAGGACCAACCATAAGCGAGATATAAGTTTGAAAATAATTAATATTTAAAAAAAAAAGTGTTTTAACAGAAAATGTCTTCGGATTTAAAATACACTTAATTTATTGGGTCCAATAGTTTATTAGAAGAAAAAGGAGGTGACATAAAAGTCACTGAAGTCTTCAGAGTCGATTTTAAATGCTGCATTTTCGTCTTCGTCTCAAACATTGAAAACTGAATTACATTTTTGTTCAGTAACAGTTACAGTTTTCATATTGGTTTTTTGCTTATATCTCAAAAACTGCTACTCCTATCAATTTTTATCTTTATCTCAAAATTAAAGCTGATAAAATTTCCTACAAAATCGGTATTTGCATTTTTCATGTAGGACCAACCATAAGCGAGTTATAGAGTTGGATATAAATAATCTTCAACAAAAATTTGCTTTAAAATAAAATGTTTGAAAAACTGAAATTTAACTAATTTAATTGTGTCTAACACTTTAGTAGAGGAAAAAGAAAAAGACAAAAGTCACTAAAGGTTTCAGAGTCGTCTTTAGTCTTCATATTAATAACAATAACATTAATGATAATAATACTAATAGTACTAAATTTGCTTATATGCAAACGCTTAATTAAGGTAACAGTATTTTGGTTTCTTGCTTATATCTCGAAAACAGTTACTCCTATCAATTTTTATCTTTTTACAAAAATTAAAGCTGATAAAATTTCCTACAAAATAGTTATTTGCATTTTTTATGTAGGACTAACCATAAGCGAGATATAAGTTTGAAAATAATTAATATTTAAAAAAAAAGTGTTTGACAGAAAATGTCTTGTGATTTATAATACACTTAATTTATTGGGTCCAATACTTTATTAGAAGAAAAGGGAGGAGACATAAAAGTCACTGAAGTTTTAAGAGTCGTTTTTAAATGCTGCATTTTCGTCTTCGTCTCAAACATTGAAAACTGAATTACATTTTTGTTCAGTAACTGTAACAGTTTTCACTTTGGTTTTTTGCTTATATCTCGAAAACAATTACTCTTATCAATTTTTATCTTTCTTTCAAAATTAAAGCTGATAAAATTTGCTACAAAATAGTTATTTGCATTTTTTTTGTAAGACCAACCATAAGCGAGTTATAGTGTTGGATATAAATAATCATTAACAAAAATTTGCTTTAAAATAAAATGTTTGAAAAACCGAAATTAAACTAAATAAATTGAGTCTAACACTTTAGTATAGGAAAAAGGAGAAAACATAAAAGTCACCAAAGTCTTGAGAGTCGTTTTTAGTCGTCTCTATAACTCGCTTATGGTTGGTCTTACAAAAAAATGCAATTAACTATTTTGTAGGAAATTTTATCAGCTTTAATTTTGAAAAAAAGGTAAAAATTGATAGGAGTAACTGGTTTCGAGATATAAGCAAAAAACCAATAAGAAAACAGTAACTGTTACTGAACAAAAATGTAATTCAGTTTTCAATATTTGAGACTAAGACGAAAATGCAGCATTTAAAAACGACTCTGAAGACTTCAGTGACTTTTATGTCACCTCCTTTTTCTTCTAATAAAGTATTGGACCCATTAAATTAAGTGTATTTTAAATCACAAGATATTTTCTGTTAAAGCAATTTTTTTTTAAATATTAATTATTTACAAACTTATATCTCGCTTATGGTTAGTCCTACATAAAAAATGCGAATAACTATTTTGTAGGAAATTTTATCAGCTTTAATTTTAGTGAAAAGATAAAAATTGATAGGAGTAACTGTTTTCGAGATATAAGCAAGAAACTGTTATCTTAATTAAGCGCTTGCATATATGCAAATTTAGTAATATTAGTATTATTATTATTAATGTTATTGTTATTAATATGACGACTTACAAACTTATATCTCGCTTATGGTTAGTCCTACATAAAAAATGCAAATAACTATTTTGTAGGAAATTTTATCAGCTTTAATTTTAGTGAAAAGATAAAAATTGATAGGAGTAACTGTTTTCGAGATATATGCAAGAAACCAAAAAACTGTTACCTTAATTAAGGGCTTACATATAAGCAAATTTAGTACTAAAAACAACTCTGAAAACTTTGGTGACTTTTATGTCACCTCCTTTTTCTTCTAATAAAGTATTGGACCCATTAAATTAAGTGTATTTTAAATCACAAGACATTTTCTGTTAAAGCACTTTTTCTTTAAATATTAATTATTTTCAAACTTATATCTCGCTTATGGTTAATTCTACATAAAAAATGCAAATAACTATTTTGTAGGAAATTTTATAAGCTTTAATTTTAGTAAAAAGATAAAAATTGATAGGAGTAACTGTTTTCGAGATATAAGCAAGAAACTGTTACCTTAATTAAGCGCTTGCATATAAGCAAATTTAGTACTATTAGTATTATTATTATTAATGTTATTGTTATTAATATGACGACTAAAGACGACTCTGAAACCTTTAGTGACTTTTATGACTTTTTCTTTTTCCTCTACTAAAGTGTTAGACACAATTAATTTAGTTTAATTTCAGTATTTCAAACATTTTATTTTAAAGCAAATTTTTGTTAAATATTATTTATATCCATCTCTATAACTCGCTTATGCTTGGTCCTACAAAAAAAATGCAAATAACTATTTTGTAGGAAATTTTATCAGCTTTAATTTTAGTAGAAAGATAAAAATTGATAGGAGTAACTGTTTTCGAGATATAAGCAAAAAACCAAAAAACTGTTACCTTAATAAAGCGCTTTCATATAAGCAAATTTAGTACTATTAGTATTATTATTATTAATGTTATTGTTATTAAAATGACGACTAAAAAAGACTCTAAAGACTTTGGTGACTTTTATGTCTTCTCCTTTTTCCTATACTAAAGTGTTAGACTCAATTAATTTAGTTTAATTTCGGTTTTTCAAACATTTTATTTTAATGCAAATTTTTGTTGAAGATTATTTATATCCAACTCTATAACTCGCTTATGGTTGGTCTTACAAAAAAAATGTAAATAACTATTTTGTAGGAAATTTTATCAGCTTTAATTTTAGTAAAAAGATAAAAATTGACAGGAGTAACTGTTTTCGAGATATAAGCAAGAAACCAAAACACTGTTACCTTAATTAAGCGTTTGCATATAAGCAAATTTAGTACTATTAGTATTATTATTATTAATGTTATTGTTATTAATATGACGACTAAAGACGACTCTGAAACCTTTAGTGACTTTTATGTCTTTTTCTTTTTCCTCTACTAAAGTGTTAGACACAATTAATTTAGTTTAATTTTAGTATTTCAAACATTTTATTTTAAAGCAAATTTTTGTTAAATATTATTTATATCCATCTCTATAACTCGCTTATGCTTGGTCCTACAAGAAAAATGCAAATAACTATTTTGTAGAAAATTTTATCAGCTTTAATTTTAGTATAAGATAAAAATTGATAGGAGTAACTGTTTTCGAGATATAAGCAAGAAACCAAAACACTGTTACCTTAATTAAGCGTTTGCATATAAGCAAATTTAGTACTATTAATATTATTATTATTAATGTTATTGTTATTAATATGACGACTAAAGACGACTCTGAAACCTTTAGTGACTTTTATGTCTTTTTCTTTTTCCTCTACTAAAGTGGTAGACACAATTAAACTAGTTTAATTTCAGTTTTTCAAACATTTTATTTTAAAGCAAATTTTTGTTAAATATTATTTATATCCAACTCTATAACTCGCTTATGGTTGGTCCTACATGAAAAATGCAAATAACGATTTTGTAGGAAATTTTATCAGCTTTAATTTTGAAATAAAGATAAAAATTGATAGGAGTAACAGTTTTCGAGATATAAGCAAAAAACCAATAAGAAAACTGTAACTGTTACTGAACAAAAATGTAATTCAGTTTTCAATGTTTGAGACGAAGACGAAAATGCAGCATTTAAAATCGACTCTGAAGACTTCAGTGACTTTTATGTCACCTCCTTTTTCTTCTAATAAACTATTGGACCCAATAAATTAAGTGTATTTTAAATCACAAGACATTTTCTGTTAAAGCACTTTTTTTTAAATATTAGTTATTTTCAAACTTATATCTCGCTTATGGTTAGTCCTACATGAAAAATGCAAATTACTATTTTGTAGGAAATTTTATCAGCTTTAATTTTAGTAAAAGATAAAAATTGATAGGAGTAACTGTTTTCGAGATATAAGCAAGAAACCAAAACACTGTTACCTTAATTAAGCGTTTGCATATAAGCAAATTTAGTACTATTAGTATTATTATCATTAATGTTATTGTTATTAATATGACGACTAAAGACGACTCTAAAACCTTTAGTGACTTTTATGTCTTTTTCTTTTTCCTCTACTAAAGTGTTAGACACAATTAATTTAGTTTAATTTCAGTTTTTCAAACATTTTATTTTAAAGCAAATTTTTGTTAAATATTATTTATATCCAACTCTATACTCGCTTATGGTTGGTCCTACAAGAAAAATGCAAATAACTATTTTGTAGGAAATGTTATCAGCTTTAATTTTGAAAAAAAGATAAAAATTGATAGGAGTAACTGTTTTCGAGATATAAGCAAAAAACCAAAGTAAAAACTGTTACCGTTTCAGAACAAAAATGTAATTCAGTTTTCAATGTTTGAGACGAAGACGAAAATGCAGCATTTAAAATCGACCCTGAAGACTTCAGTGACTTATATGTCACCCCCTTTTTTTTTAATAAAGTATTGGACCTAATAAATTAAGTGTATTTTAAATTACAAGACATTTTCTGTTAAAGCACTTCTTTTTTAAATATTAATTATTTTCAATCTTATATCTCGCTTATGGTTAGTCCTACATAAAAAATGCAAATAACTATTTTGTAGGAAATTTTATCAGCTTGAATTTTAGTTAAAAAATAAAAATTTATAGGAGTAACTGTTTTCGAGATATGAGCAAGAAACCAAAACACTGTTACCTTAATTAAGCGTTTGCATATAAGCAAATTTAGTACTATTAGTATTATTATTATTAATGTTATTGTTATTAATATGACGATTAAAGACAACTTTGAAACCTTTAGTGACTTTTAAGTCTTCTTTTTTTTCCTCTACTAAAGTGTTAGACACAATTAAATTAGTTTAATTTCAGTTTTTCAAACATTTTATTTTAAAGCAAATTTTTGTTAAATATTATTTATATCCAACTCTATAACTCGCTTATGGTTGGTCCTACAAGAAAAATGCAAATAACTATTTTGTAGGAAATTTTATCAGCTTTAATTTTGAAAGAAAGTTAAAAATTGATAGGAGTAACTGTTTTCGAGATATAAGCAGAAAACCAATAAGAAAACTGTGACTGTTACTGAACAAAAATGTAATTCGGTTTTCAATGTTTGAGACGAAGACGAAACTGCAGCATTTAAAAACGACTCTGAAGACTTCAGTGACTTTTATGTCACTTCCTTTTTCTTCTAATAAAGTATTGGACCCAATAAATTAAGTGTATTTTAAATCACAAGACATTTTCTGTTAAAGCACTTTTTTTTTAAATATTAATTATTTTCAATCATATATCTCGCTTATGGTTAGTCCTACATGAAAAATGCAAATAACTATTTTGTAAGAAATTTTATCAGCTTGAATTTTAGTAAAAAGATAAAAATTGATAGGAGTAACTGTTTTCGAGATATAAGCAAGAAACCAAAAAACTGTTACCTTAATTAAGCGTTTGCATATAAGCAAATTTAGTACTATTAGTATTATTATTATTAATGTTATTGTTATTAATATGACAACTAAAGACAACTCTGAAACCTTTAGTGACTTTTATGTCTTTTCCTTTTTTCTCTACTAAAGTGTTAGACACAGTTAAATTAGTTTAATTTCCGTTTTTCAAACATTTTATTTTAAAGCAAATTTTTGTTAAATATTATTTATATCCAACTCTATAACTCGCTTATGGTTGGTCCTACAAGAAAAATGCAAATAACTATTTTGTAGGAAATGTTATCAGCTTTAATTTTGAAAGAAAGATAAAAATTGATAGGAGTAACTGTTTTCGAGATATAAGCAAAAAACCAAAGTAAAAACTGTTACCGTTTCAGAACAAAAATGTAATTCAGTTTTCAATGTTTGAGACGAAGACGAAAATGCAGCATTTAAAATCGACCCTGAAGACTTCAGTGACTTATATGTCACCCCCTTTTTTTTTTTAATAAAGTATTGGACCTAATAAATTAAGTGTATTTTAAATTACAAGACATTTTCTGTTAAAGCACTTCTTTTTTAAATATTAATTATTTTCAATCTTATATCTCGCTTATGGTTAGTCCTACATAAAAAATGCAAATAACTATTTTGTAGGAAATTTTATCAGCTTGAATTTTAGTTAAAAAATAAAAATTTATAGGAGTAACTGTTTTCGAGATATGAGCAAGAAACCAAAACACTGTTACCTTAATTAAGCGTTTGCATATAAGCAAATTTAGTACTATTAGTATTATTATTATTAATGTTATTGTTATTAATATGACGATTAAAGACAACTTTAAAACCTTTAGTGACTTTTATGTCTTCTTCTTTTTCCTCTACTAAAGTGTTAGACACAATTAAATTAGTTTAATTTCAGTTTTTCAAACATTTTATTTTAAAGCAAATTTTTGTTAAATATTATTTATATCCAACTCTATAACTCGCTTATGGTTGGTCCTACAAGAAAAATGCAAATAACTATTTTGTAGGAAATTTTATCAGCTTTAATTTTGACAGAAAGATAAAAATTGATAGGAGTAACTGTTTTTGAGATATAAGCAAAAAACCAAAGTAAAAACTGTTACCGTTTCAGAACAAAAATGTAATTCAGTTTTCAATGTTTGAGACGAAGACGAAAATGCAGCATTTAAAATCGACCCTGAAGACTTCAGTGACTTATATGTCACCCCCTTTTTTTTTTAATAAAGTATTGGACCCAATAAATTAAGTGTATTTTAAATCACAAGACATTTTCTGTTAAAGCACTTTTTTTTTAAATATTAATTATTTTCAATCATATATCTCGCTTATGGTTAGTCCTACATGAAAAATGCAAATAACTATTTTGTAGGAAATTTTATCAGCTTGAATTTTAGTAAAAAGATAAAAATTGATAGGAGTAACTGTTTTCGAGATATAAGCAAGAAACCAAAAAACTGTTACCTTAATTAAGCGTTTGCATATAAGCAAATTTAGTACTATTAGTATTATTATTATTAATGTTATTGTTATTAATATGACAACTATAGACAACTCTGAAACCTTTAGTGACTTTTATGTCTTTTCCTTTTTTCTCTACTAAAGTGTTAGACACAGTTAAATTAGTTTAATTTCCGTTTTTCAAACATTTTATTTTAAAGCAAATTTTTGTTAAATATTATTTATATCCAACTCTATAACTCGCTTATGGTTGGTCCTACAAGAAAAATGCAAATAACTATTTTGTAGAATATTTTATCAGCTTTAATTTTGAAAGAAAGACAAAAATTCATAGGAGTAACTGTTTTCGAGATATAAGCAAGAAACCAAAAAACTGTTACCTTAATAAAGCGCTTGCATATAAGCAGATTTAGTACTATTAGTATTATTATTATTAATGTTATTGTTATTAATATGACGACTTAAAACGATTCTGAAGACTTTGGTGACTTTTATGTCTTTTTCTTTTTTCTCTACTAAAGTGTTAGACACAATTAATTTAGTTTAATTTCAGTATTACAAACATTTTATTTTTAAGCAAGTTTTTGTTAAATATTATTTATATCCAACTTTATAACTCGCTTATGGTTGGTCTTACAAGAAAAATGCAAATAACTATTTTGTAGGAAATGTTATCAGCTTTAATTTTGAAAGAAAGATAAAAATTGATAGGAGTAACTGTTTTCGAGATATAAGCAAAAAACCAAAGTAAAAACTGTTACCGTTTCAGAACAAAAATGTAATTCAGTTTTCAATGTTTGAGACGAAGACGAAAATGCAGCATTTAAAATCGACTCTGAAGACTTCAGTGACTTATTTGTCACCCCCTTTTTTTTTAGTAAAGTATTGGACCTAATAAATTAAGTATATTTTAAATCACAAGACATTTTCTGTTAAAGCACTTCTTTTTTAAATATTAATTATTTTCAATCTTATATCTTGCTTATGGTTAGTCCTACATAAAAAATGCAAATAACTATTTTGTAGGAAATTTTATCAGCTTGAATTTTAGTAAAAAAATAAAAATTGATAGGAGTAACTGTTTTCGAGATATGAGCAAGAAACCAAAACACTGTTACCTTAATTAAGCGTTTGCATATAAGCAAATTTAGTACTATTAGTATTATTATTATTAATGTTATTGTTATTAATATGACGATTAAAGACAACTTTAAAACCTTTAGTGACTTTTATGTCTTCTTCTTTTTCCTCTACTAAAGTGTTAGACACAATTAAATTAGTTTAATTTCAGTTTTTCAAACATTTTATTTTAAAGCAAATTTTTGTTAAATATTATTTATATCCAACTCTATAACTCGCTTATGGTTGGTCCTACAAGAAAAATGCAAATAACTATTTTGTAGGAAATTTTATCAGCTTTAATTTTGACAGAAAGATAAAAATTCATAGGAGTAACTGTTTTCGAGATATAAGCAAGAAACCAAAAAACTGTAACCTTAATAAAGCGCTTGCATATAAGCAGATTTAGTACTATTAGTATTATTATTATTAATGTTATTGTTATTAATATGACGACTAAAAACGATTCTGAAGACTTTGGTGACTTTTATGTCTTTTTCTTTTTTCTCTACTAAAGTGTTAGACACAATTAATTTAGTTTAATTTCAGTATTTCAAACATTTTATTTTTAAGCAAGTTTTTGTTAAATATTATTTATATCCAACTTTATAACTCGCTTATGGTTGGTCTTACAAGAAAAATGCAAATAACTATTTTGTAGGAAATGTTATCAGCTTTAATTTTGAAAGAAAGATAAAAATTGATAGGAGTAACTGTTTTCGAGATATAAGCAAAAAACCAAAGTAAAAACTGTTACCGTTTCAGAACAAAAATGTAATTCAGTTTTCAATGTTTGAGACGAAGACGAAAATGCAGCATTTAAAATCGACTCTGAAGACTTCAGTGACTTATATGTCACCCCCTTTTTTTTTAATAAAGTATTGGACCTAATAAATTAAGTGTATTTTAAATCACAAGACATTTTCTGTTAAAGCACTTCTTTTTTAAATTTTAATTATTTTCAATCTTATATCTCGCTTATGGTTAGTCCTACATAAAAAATGCAAATAACTATTTTGTAGGAAATTTTATCAGCTTGAATTTTAGTAAAAAGATAAAAATTGATAGGAGTAACTGTTTTCGAGATATGAGCAAGAAACCAAAACACTGTTACCTTAATTAAGCGTTTGCATATAAGCAAATTTAGTACTATTAGTATTATTATTATTAATGTTATTGTTATTAATATGACGATTAAAGACAACTTTGAAACCTTTAGTGACTTTTATGTCTTCTTCTTTTTCCTCTACGAAAGTGTTAGACACAATTAAATTAGTTTAATTTCAGTTTTTCAAACATTTTATTTTAAAGCAAATTTTTGTTAAATATTATTTATATCCAACTCTATAACTTGCTTATGGTTGGTCCTACAAGAAAAATGCAAATAACTATTTTGTAGGAAATTTTATCAGCTTTAATTTTGACAGAAAGATAAAAATTGATAGGAGTAACTGTTTTCGAGATATAAGCAAAAAACCAATAAGAAAACTGTGACTGTTACTGAACAAAAATGTAATTCAGTTTTCAATGTTTGAGACGAAGACGAAACTGCAGCATTTAAAAACGACTTTGAAGACTTCAGTGACTTTTATGTCACTTCCTTTTTCTTCTAATAAAGTATTGGACCCAATAAATTAAGTGTATTTTAAATCACAAGACATTTTCTGTTAAAGCACTTTTTTTTTAAATATTAATTATTTTCGATCATATATCTCGCTTATGGTTAGTCCTACATGAAAAATGCAAATAACTATTTTGTAGGAAATTTTATCAGCTTGAATTTTAGTAAAAAGATAAAAATTGATAGGAGTAACTGTTTTTGAGATATAAGCAAGAAACCAAAACACTGTTACCTTAATTAAGCGTTTGCATATAAGCAAATTTAGTACTATTAGTATTATTATTATTAATGTTATTGTTATTAATATGACAACTAAAGACAACTCTGAAACCTTTAGTGACTTTTATGTCTTTTTCTTTTTCCTCTACTAAAGTGTTAGACTCAATTAATTTAGTTTAATTTCGGTTTTTCAAACATTTTATTTTAAAGCAAATTTTTGTTAAATATTATTTATATCCAACTCTATAACTCGCTTATGGTTGGTCCTACAAAAAAATGCAAATAACTATTTTATAGGAAATTTTATCAGCTTTAATTTTGAAAAAAAGATAAAAATTGATAGGAGTAACTGTTTTCGAGATATAAGCAAGAAACCAAAAAAATGTTACGTTAATTAAGCGTTTGCATATAAGCAAATTTAGTACTATTAGTATTATTATTATTAATGTTATTGTTATTAATATGACGACTAAAGACGACTCTGAAACATTTAGTGACACAGATCACAGATGATTTCTTGCATAGAAATGAGAAAACGCTCATATAACACACAAAATAAGCTTCATTTTTGCTTAGAAAACTAAGCTTACTTTTATTACTATTATTATTTTCATTATTATTATTATTAATATTATTACTATTATTACTATTATTATTATTATTATTATTATTATTATTATTATTATTATTATTATTATTATTATTATTATTATTGTTATTATTATTATTATTAAAAACTTATATTAAACAGACAGAAAACGTCGTATTCTGACACAAGAAAACGAATTACGTTATAGACTTGACGAGATCGGCGTATTTCGGACTCTTATAGGACTCTTATAGGGTCAAAAAGTATCAGTTTGGATTAAAACAAATTATTTTTGTTGAGTCTCAGTCTGAATTGTTTATCAGTTCAAACAAAAACGGCTTATTTTAGACGATCTTCTGCTTTGAACAAGAAAACTTACATCGAACAGATTAAAAACGTATTAATCTTGCATAAAAGAGCAATTTATGTATCACTTCGGATAAAGGCAGCTAATCCTATTCGTTTTATTGCTTAAAATAGACAAAATTGTTAATAAATCTAACAAAAACGCTGTATTCTAGCACAAAATACTAATTACATTATAGTTTCGACGAGAATAGCTTATTTGGAATGATTCTATGCTTCCAAACGAGTAAATTTTTATTAAACAGATGCCAAACATCATGTTTTGTCCTATAAAGACATTTTATATTGCAGTTTGTATTAAAACAAAATATTTTCGTTGATTCTTTGTTAGAAGCAGCAAACCTAACATTAAAGAATCTGAAAATTTTGTATTCGGACACAAACCACCGAATTTTGTATCAGTTTAGACAAAAACGGTTGATTTTCGACAATATTTTGCTTTGAACAAGAAAACTTATATCAAACTATATAAAACGTCTTATTTTAGCACAAAACAAAAGATTTGCGTTATAGTCTTAACGAGAGCTGTTAATTTCAAACGGTTCTATGCTTTGAAACGAGTAAACTTTCACTGTACAGAGGAAAAACATCTTATTTCGCCTTTTAAAAACGATTCATGCCACAGTTTGGATAAAAACCAATTATTTTTGTTAATTCATTGTTACAAACATGAAACCTTACATCAAAGTAACTGAAAACCCATTATTCAGGCACAGAAATTCGAATTACGTTTCAGTCTGAACAAAAACTGCTTACTTTAGACGATCCTTTGTTTTGAATACAAAAACTTACATTAAAAAGATTAAAAACGTCTTATTCTGGCTGAAAACTGCAAATTATATATTACTCTAGATAAAAGCAATTTATCCTGATTACTCCTTTACTTAGAATAGAGTAAACTTGTATAAAACTTAATAAAAACTTTAAATTTCGTCTCAAAGAAATAATTTACGTTATAGTTTTGACCAGCACTGTTTATTTCAAACGATTTTATGATTCGAAACTAATGAACTTTTATGGGGCAGATGCAAAACCACATATTACAATATAAAGCGTTGTTTTAAAGCAAATTATTACCTTTTGCAACAAGAAATTTTACGTCAAAGAAACTGAAAACATCGTATCCATGCACAAATATCGAATTACGTATCAGTTTAGGCAAATACAGCTTATTTTAAACGATTCCTTGCTATAAACAAGAAAAATTTTATCAAACATATTGAAAATGTCTTATTCTCGAAAATAAGAGCAAATTATGTATCAGTTTTAACAAAAGCGGATTACTCTGTTTGATTCTATGCTTAGAGTAGAGTAAACTACTATAAAACGTAATGAAAACTCTATATTCAAGCTCAAAAGAACAAATTACGTTATAGTTTTGACAAAAAAAAAATTATTTCGGACGACTACATATTTCGAAGTAAGCAAACTTTAATTGAACAAGTGCAAAAGCTAATACTTTGCTTTGAAATAACGATTTATGTGGTAATATGGTATTTTGCATCTGTCCTATAAAAGTTTACTCGTTTCGCTCCATTGAATCATTCGAAATAAATTATTTTGACACAACAACGAAAATAATTTTTTTGTTTAAACTGTAACATGTCGTTTTTATAAAACGAACTAAGACGTTTGGCATCTGTTTAGTGAAAGTTTTCTCGTTTGGGGGCATAAAATCGTTTGAAATTAACAGTTCTGGTCAAAACTATAACGTAAATTATTTCTTTGAGACGAAATTTAAAGTTTTCATTAAGTTTTATACAAGTTTGCTCTATTCTAAGCAAAGGAGTAATCAGGATAAACTGCTTTTATCCAAAGTAATACATAATTTGCAGTTTTGAGCCAGAATAAGACGTTTTTAATCTTTTTAATGTAAGTTTTCGTGTTCAAAAGAAAGAATCGTCTAAAATAAGCAATTTGTGTCCAGACTGAAACGTAATTTGATTTTCTGGGCCTGAATAAGAGGTTTTCAGTTTCTTTGATGTAAGGTTTCTTGTTTGTAACAATGAATAAACGAAAATCATTGGTTTTAATCCAAACTGTGACATAAATCGTTTTTTAAAGGCGAAATCAGACGTTTTGCCTCTGTTCAGTGAAAGTATACTGGTTTCAAAGCATAGAATCGTTTGAAATTAACAGTTCTCGTCAAGACTATAACGCAAATCTTTAAAGTGATACAAAGAAATAATTTACGTAATAGTTTTGACCAGAACTGTTAATTTCAAACGATTTGGGGGCACCAAACGAGAAAACTTTCACTAAACAGATGCCAAACGTCTTAGTTCGTTTTATAAAAGCGACTTATGTTACAGTTTAAACAAAAACAAATTATTTGTGTTGTTGTTGTGTCAAAATAATTTATTTCTAATGATTCAATGGAGCGAAACGAGTAAACTTTTATAGGACAGATGCAAAATACCATATTACCACATAAATCATTATTTTAAAGCAAAGTATTAGCTTTTGCACATGTTCAATTAAAGTTTGCTTACTTCGAAGTATGTAATCGTCCGAAATATTTTTTTTTGTCAAAACTATAACGTAATTTGTTCTTTTGAGCTTGAATATAGAGTTTTCAATACGTTTTATAGTAGTTTACTCTACTCTAAGCATAGAATCAAACAGAGTAATCCGCTTTTGTTAAAACTGATACATAATTTGCTCTTATTTCCGAGAATAAGACGTTTTCAATATGCTTGATAAAATTTTTCTTGTTTATAGCAAGGAATCGTTTAAAATAAGCTGTATTTGCCTAAACTGATACGTAATTAGATATTTATGTATGGATACGAAGTTTTCAGTTTCTTTGACGTGAAATTTCTTGTTGCAAAAGGTAATACTTTGCTTTAAAACAACGCTTTATATGGTAATATGTGGTTTTGCATCTGCCCCATAAAAGTTCATTAGTTTCGAATCATAATTTCGTTTGAAATAAACAGTGCTGGTCAAAACTATAACGTAATATATTTCTTTGAGACGAAATTTAAAGTTTTCATTAAGTTTTATACAAGTTTACTCTATTCTAAGTAAAGGAGTAATCAGGATAAATTGCTTTTATCTAGAGTAATATATAATTTGCAGTTTTCAGCCAGAATAAGACGTTTTTAATCTTTTTAATGTAAGTTTTCGTGTTCAAAAC